>NC_049982.1:20758247-20760984 GCF_000003815.2 Branchiostoma floridae
GCTACATTTACTTTATCCGACAAAGATGGACCTTATAAATCATTCTTTATTTTGATGTGAATGCATTTAAGGGTAAACAGCCCAGGGTATTGTTTTGTTCGTTTACGTGCATGAAAAAAACAACACGTTAAATTTGGTCTTTACCAGACAATGGTTGCTGTACAATTCCAAAATATGTTTTTCATTCACAACACACGATGTCATGACAATGTATGCATGGTGCAGTGGTTGTCTTAAAAATGATAGTAAGTGAGTAGAAAACGAATGTCACAATATTTTAATGCTGGATGACTAAACACACGCAGTAAGTGATAACGACTAAATGTTGCACTGCTAGATAAATACAACATGTATAGGTATGTTCAATCTGATAGTTAACTGATGTAAAGGATGTAGGCTTGTAAATGAGCATATGGCTGGACCCCTTCACCGTTTTGTATGTACACACACAGAAAGTACTCGGAAGATGCTTTCAGGAGCAATTTGTTTAACTGAATTACAGGCAATCATCTCTGACTCTAGTACAAATATGCTCAGGCTACTCAGTGAGACACGTCTAGAACCAGTGGTATTCAAAAGTAAACTATAAAGGAGCACACCCTATCCTATAGTGTGTTTGTCTATGACGTAAGTAATGTCCACCATGCTGATTGGTTAAAGCTGGAACCTACCGGGCATAAACACATTTACATGTGGAGGTTTAACTCATTCAGGTGCAGCCAATCAGCATAGCAGCTCCGTACAAACACACTAGTGGAGTAGATCGGTGCATGTCGTACACTTAGTTACAACACGACATGAATAGCCTATACTTTTGATCTAACTGCACTCTCGTCTTAGGTAATAAAGACTACTATTCAAATTAGTAGTAGACATCTATAGACTACTATTCAAATTAGCCCTGGTTAAACTATCGAGAGCAATGTACAGCCTGAAGTTATGCACTAAATGGACGTATTGTAGTGACCGAGGTAGTGTGATGTTGCCAATTGAAATATTGCCCTGGACATGGAACCTTGACGTCTGTGCTCCATCTACACTGATGCCAAGGATATTGCATTGACTTATCGCACCGAATACAAAAGAAAATGTTCGAAAGATAAGAATTACACCAAACTGTACAAGGGGACGCAGGTAATACCCCGCTCTTTCTAAGGTTAGGATAATAGTGTAATCTATATGTTTATGACCTTTCTCTTGTTATTCTGCGTGATCCGATCACTTCTACCCAATGATTTTCCTTCATTGGTTTTGAGATACCTAAGTTTGAGATACCTAAGTTTCATCCGAGAACTTCTGATCCTAATAGGCAAAGACTTTGTTTTTTTTTCATTTCTCACAGGTATTCTCTGATTTTTCGACTACATAGAAATTTACATCATTCATTTGGAGGTCGCCACATGATTCCATGGTTCCTTAAGTGATATCTAACTCTTTATTTTGTAGTTAACTTTGCTAACGTTCTAGCTGTGCCGCTGGTCATTGATAGACTGTTGTCGTCTGTATAACTGAACTAATTTTCTATACAGTAGAAAATTAATGGATGACAAGGTTCTTCATTCACAACAAACACTTATACATACATACAATCACAGCCGACGTTTCAGTGACCGCCTGTCGAATTTTTTCATGGCAATACTGACTGGTTCATGTCGCACTGTAGCAAGGTGGCGCGATGCCAAACCTTAAGTATTGTCTTGTATCTATACAAGGTTGATATTGTCCAGCAATATTGATAAAAACAATAGAAAATTATTGTCATATTTGCAAGATTAGATATTTCCCACCAGCAATAAAGCATTAAAGTAAATGTGCGTTACTTTCTTAGATGACAGTCCCAAACGTGACTGAATCTAGAGAACCTTGTTATCCAATGATTTTCAAACCTGATGAAATTATTCACGGGATAGAGAATTAACTTTAAACTGAACATGTTTCTGGTTACGTTATCATATGAATGATGATCATGACATCGTTCTCATTGTTCATCTACTTTTGACTCAAGCAGTGAATGATTTCTCTGCTCTTTATTGCATTGTGTATATGTATTCATGTGCGAATGATGGTCTTTAATAAACTCGAAAAGGGACTCATATTGTACGTAAAATATGTGGCCTCATACCTACTGTAACTCTTTTGAGATGACGTAATCTTGTACTTGTACTTGTTTGTAGACTAGTTATTTTTGAAATCGCGCAGACGTTAAGAGAGATAGAAAACGTGTTTGGTTTTGCGGGTAGTCCGCATTTCGACCCTCGCCAATCGAAACGTGTGAGGGAATGGAAACCACGCACGCATTTTTGTAGCCGGAGTGTCCCATTGGTCTGACATGTTTTAGTACTGGAAGACATTACTTACGCTACATTCGTTCTGTTCTAATGTAACGCGTTAACATTGCGGATTGAAATTACTAATTAGCTTTATGAGGACGAATTGCTCATGACCTTGACTTCCAGATGGCACGTCGCCGTCGATAAGCAAGTCTTTGGCCTTCACGTAACGATTATGTCACCTCTATCTAATGGGTTTTCGGATAACTCTACCTTTATCAAATTAGAAGGCACTCGCGCGTGTAAATTGTGTTTTCATTGATCAAAACCGGTCCCAGACGGTAAGAGGTCGTACATTTTGATATCATTGAAAATGCGTCAAGAGTTATCAAAAGCATATATATAAAACTAAAAATGTTGAATAAACATACGTTGCACAGTAGATACATTTTTCACATGAAGTCTAC
>NC_049982.1:20770704-20774712 GCF_000003815.2 Branchiostoma floridae
AGTAGTCTCTACCAGACTCCGGATCGCTGGAAAAATCGTAGAAATGGAACAAATCAGAGGAGTAAGCCGGCCAGAGGAATATAACCGGCCAGGGAACAGCACGCGATCGTCGGATCCTGGCCGGTTATATTCCTCTCTATTTGTTCCATTTCTACGATTTTCCAGCGATCCGGAGTCTGGTAGAGACTAGGTAGTAAGACTCACGTCTTGATGAGCATGTACAAGATGGCGGCGATGATCCCCAGGCCTGCCACGGCGCCGACTGCGATGCAGGCTACTGCCCAGGTCGGCGTGCCGGAGGTCAACGTACCATCAGCTAGAAACAGGCAACAGCCTTATATTATTGAGAACAAACCTCAGGAATCTGCACCAAGACATAGCGGTACTAATAGAAATACACACAAATGAGGGTGAACTTAAGTTTGCAGAGCCACTGACTCGTATTCTCGTCAGTGAAGCTAAAGGCTTGAATTCAACGTTGATATTTAATTTCACTATTCTGCAAAACAAGCGTTTTTCAAGTCTTTATCAATACTCTTTCTCTGAACCTTGAAACGGATTTTGTGGAGAAGTGTAAAAAACAAAACAAAAAAACATACGTGTCCGGGAAAGATATCAGTGGCAACAATCTTCAAAGTTTTATACCGTATGATCGTTGGTTCAATGATTTCATAGTGTACTTCATAGTGTACTGCACTCATGTAGCTTTTTTGTTTTGTTTTTTCAATTATTTTTTGTTTGTTTTTGTTTTATTAAGACCACGACAGCGAGGATGTTGTACGTACGGACACACACAGGCAGTTGTGCTGACCACGCCCCTGTACCGTCACACAGCAGCTCGGAGGACCCCGTCAGCTCGTACCCCTCATCACAGTAGAACTGGATACTGTCCCCCTGGCGGAACTGCACATCACTCAGCACACTCAGACCGTTAGTCGGCAGGCCTGGGTTGCTGCAATCTGATTTCAAATGGTTGGTCAAACAACAACGTTTAGAATCAGTTAACGTTTGCAAATGCACAACGAAGACGTTGGCGTTGCCTGGCTTGCGTTTCTGTCACTACAAACTATAACGTTACTAACCATCAGATGAAACGTGAAAATATCTTTTAGCTATCTTACGTATCCCATTTTCATCTAAACGAAATCTAATAGGGCAGTGTAGTGTAGAGTAGTGTACAGCTAAACTAGTCAATGAACACAAAAAAGCTTTAGAAACGTTTTGCTTAATGTCTGACTTGTTTGTTTGTTTGTTTGTTTAGCAGCCCTTACCTTTGAACCGGTCCACAACATGGACTCAATAAGACCCTACATCAGAAACTATCTCTACAACATGCATATATGACAATGTCTATGAAAACTGCCATAAAAATACGTTTTGTCATGCTGTAACACAACTGAATATCTACGTTACAAACCATGTTACCAACAAGGTTAGGTAACAAAGTTGTGACGGTAATTGAAATTCGAAAGTACTCCACTCGACAGACCAAGGTGTTAGATTCCGTCTCTCTCAAGCCTTGCACAAAGAACCATTGCATTAGTTGTAAGTAAAATAGCAAGCTTGCATGTACAAGTTAGCACCTCGGCAGCAGCCAGTTAGGGTAAATATAGCTGTAGCGATGTTAATGTGTCAGCAATGATTAGGCACTTGCTGTCAGGTTTTGTATGCGTACGGTAAAAATGCTCACGCTGGTAACGTTAGGTTTTAAGAGAGTTAAGTAGTAACGATTGTATCAAAATGACTTGGAGGGACGGAACCTGACACCTTTTGAACAAAGACTGTAATCTGAAACCAGCAAACTTGCAGAAATATTTTGTAAAACAGGAATGAGCAAGTTTGCTGATTTCAGGGTGAAAGTTAGTTTACGTCCGCTTCCAGGGGGCTGACCACTGCCGCTGGCTGAGCAGGTGGGGCGGCTGGCGTCCCACTGGCCGGTGTCCAGACACGTGAGGGTGGCGGCACCGACCAGGGCGAACCCGTCATTGCAGGAGAAGGTGACGGTGCTGCCATGGGTAAGGGATGACAGCTCACGACTGCCGTCTGGCGGAGTTCCCGGATCACTGCACTCTCCAGGCTGTGCCGGTTGTCCTGATTCTAACCACGATATTCCCAGCAAATTCGAAGACAACGATCGGTTTGTTAATCAGTTAGTAAGTTAGCATGTTAGCAAACGCCTCTGGTAGCTGCATTGTTAATGCTCGATGCAGATATCGTGTTATTAATGCGGCTGTTACAGAATTAGAAGTCACATCGTCGATTTAGCCTCGACTGCAGGCACACGAAGGGCCTTTTCCTTTTTAACAATATCCATTCGAGACCTGTAATTGAGGCTAATCTATCGTGAAGCTGCAAGCAGTCAATTAAAATACTTTGGTTAAAGTTACACGTTGGATTACATCAAGAGTAGTTCATGAGACCTTAAAGTTGTACATGTTATCTCCGTATGACTTACCCGCACGCTGAGCCGTCGTTATGGTTGTGGTGGTGGGCGCAGGTGTAGTGGTGGTTGTTGGGCTGACAACTGCAACATAAATGTATAACCATCACAAGGGTTTATTTTTGTTATTGCAGCAGTATCCAATGGTTCGGGGGAGCTCATAACATGCGCATGCAAGACATCTTTCTCATCGTAGCGTACGTGCAGGCAGGTCGATCGCATTTTGAACAGGGCCGACAGGTCCTTCTCAGTTCACAAAGACATATCGGCAACCAAAACAATATCCATTTGCAATGTACCATATCCATACTAAATACGCTGCCGTAACTTATCAGCGACAATCTATAAAACAGGTTAGGGTTCAAGGAATCAGGACAGTTTCTTAAGGGCGTACAAGTAAAGTACTCAAGTAATCGCTATGTTTAGGCGCCATTATTCTGTGTATCTCTCCCAGGTTCAACTCGCTTGTGAAAGTACCCTTCAGTACGTACTTCTACACTTAAGTTGAGAGAAATCATGTGTAACATAAAGTCCTTCTCTGCGAAGGCTCTGAATTCTCCTGTTTTACTTGACATATTGAGGTTATCGCCCTCTCGAGCACCAGGAATCGAATCCATCAGCTTGGATGCACATCTATGCTGGTGGTGAGCGGTAGAGTTGATGGTCAAGTCGAACTTTCCTCCAACAAATGACTCGCTGACTTATTGGACAAACCATCGTACAATTGGCCCTCCTGATAACTGACACACTTCAATACTTTGAACACATGACCGTGCTGGACGGAGGACTATACCGACCTCCAACCATTTTTGACTCCCACCAGGCACGTGTCCAGAGTAATTACATTAGTTTTCCTTTAAATTCCCTGTGTGTGAAGAAAGATCACGACTCCTCATTCCCACTGGAGACTGCGACCGCCAAACGAACGCTGAACGCCCAAAATTTCACGGATCGGTCACAATTTCTGATTCGTGTGCTTTGTTGTCTTTTATATCATACTTTGCATGCATGAAGGGTCACACAAATTTATTTATCTAATTTTGGTCACTAAGGGATTGTCGACTAATGAAAAGGGGACCCTATTTAACTAGTAGTACAAGACAAAACATGTGAGCCTACGAAATACACAGGGAATCTACAGAGGACTATACTGTAAATGAAGAAAATTTCACGGTGTCCGAACATTTTCTTCTGCTCGCACCGCCCACGGCACCATATCGCTACATGTACGTACAATACATTGTCACAGTATAATGAACTGCTTGGGGTACTTGTTACGGTGAAGACAGGAATACTTACCAGACCCATTTTTTGAGTTCGCATTCATTAATTTTTCCCGACCTACTGTTAAACAATATGGTACAAAATTAACATTGTACTACGTATTCAGAGGATAGATACGTTAAGATCAGTGGCAGTTTATCACGCCAGCGCTGTCAAAGCTTAAAGTAGACTGTTCTGTCCGTTTGTAGCTCCCTTGCCGAGTAACGAGTAATGTTAAGTGTTTTCCGAGCAGCCGAGTTTACAATACATATATGTGACTACTGACTACAGCACAGTAGAGTACT
>NC_049982.1:20774812-20802676 GCF_000003815.2 Branchiostoma floridae
TACCACGGTTAGCAAGCGAAAGTCGTGAGCCAGCGGTTACTACGGAGGATGATACTCAGGCTAGGCAATACCGGCGTTTAAGATACAAAACGTCCTTTCTATTTGAAAGCCACTTAGAACTACTTTACTTTGAAACAGATATAATGATAGTTCTTTTCTCATTTACCAAGTCAATCTACGCATCTTACGTCATTTTGTTTTCGGAAAGACCTCAGGTAAAATGTAGGCGTGTACATGAGGAGAAGGAGTATTTCTAAATTCTAATTTGGAATTAGCCTTATTAAATCGCGCTTCTTAGGCCCGACCTACATGCCACGGG
Organism: Branchiostoma floridae; assembly: GCF_000003815.2. Classification (NCBI taxonomy): domain Eukaryota; kingdom Metazoa; phylum Chordata; class Leptocardii; order Amphioxiformes; family Branchiostomatidae; genus Branchiostoma; species Branchiostoma floridae. Next base: position 20,775,132 of record NC_049982.1, read on the forward strand.
GAGCCTACCAGCTCCGGATAGCGGAGTTTGCATTACACAGACTAATTTGGAATGAGTGGCGCCCATGTGTGATGATATGGAGATGAGCCAATTAGCGGATTGAAGACGTGACACGAGCCGGGACCACCTGTCAGCTGACCAGACAGGCCCGGCATCGACAGGCCCTCCAGCTCGTCTTCTGTACACAGGCACAGAGAGAGGAGGAACCAGAGGACAGCAAGAACAACATCCACTAGGATTATGTAAAATGCTGTCCGAGAACTATTTCAGGGACTCGGGCATCTCCCATAACATGCAATAGTGAGCGATAGCCAATCACTAACATAAGGTATAATCTCTACGTGGTATTCCAGTTCAGTGACTGATATTGGTGGTTCAAAGCTATCAAGTGTTCTTTCCTTTTGAGACGTGTTATGAAGAAGGTGGTAATGCTCACGAGTTTTTAAACAAGGACTAATTTTTTTCTAAGCAGAAAAGGATAAAAACGATGCTTTTGAAGTCAAGGACGAAACAGATTTTGAAGGTGGTCGAGAAGGTGGCCGAGAAGGTGGCCGAGCTTTCTTGGTAAGCAATGACAACTAATGTTCCCCTATAAATTTGTCTCGGCTGCCCGTGTTCATAAGGAATTCCAACTTTCAGTGCAACAGGTGTTGGGCCCAGGACGCCAAGGTCGGGGTATGTCGAAGTGCAGATGCCGTTGCGACCCAATGTCTACAGGGCCTACCGAAAAAAAGGACCTTCCTTACCTCAGGTAGTCATATCTGCAGCTGTCGTCAGCCTCCACGTTAAAACTGTCAAAGAAGATCAAGATGGTATCCTCGACATCGCCTCGGATGATCCACGTGCACTCGGAGTTGCTCGGGTAGCCGGTCGGAAATCCCGGGCTGACCAATTCACCTGTCTCCTCCGACAGAGTCCCGCCGCACTGACCATGTGCTGTAAAAGTCAGATGAATATGTTTAGACTCTTAGGTTTAAACCTTTTATAGAGAGAAAGATGAAAAAAAAAAATTAAAAAAATGTCATGTATTGATCAATGTTATGTAACTAGGCACATGCGTATATAGTAGTATATAGCTACTGAACGAAAGGAATTTCATGGAGAACTAGACGCAGTGTAGAACTAAAAGACCGAGTGTAACTTCAGAGTACGTAAGATCACTGTAGCAGCAGAACACAGTGGACTACTACAGAATACAACAGTAAAGTGCATGTTTATGACTATGCAAATTTCCTAAAAACTCGTATAACAATTTCCGTTGTTTGTTCTACTCTGTCCAAAATAGAGATTTCAAAAAGTAAGCAATACTATCAAAATCACATCAGGTTAGTCGGTTAAGCTGGTCTCATGGATAAGGATAACTGTAACGAACGCATTTCTCGGCAACTCTACTGGCAACCCATAAAGTCTGTGAAGAATCTTGAAGAAATAACTGTACCTTCTCCAAAAAGAGCCACCAGTGATACTGCTAAAACCAACTTCAGCCGCCACATCTAGGGATTCAAATCACATGTTCGTCAATGACATTCTGATGATGATGCTACGAAAATACACTCAGAAAAAAATTCACCAACAAAACATTTTTAAAACGTCAAACAGATATCTGTTACAATTTTAACTTGATGATGTATGAGGAAAATTAATCTTACCTTGTGTCAAATCCTTCCGAAAGAAAAACAACGGGCTCGTTCACGGACTGATGTTGCCTGTGTGAGCGGAGAAGAAATGGGCAAGTTTCCCTCTGTAGAGCGGAACGAATTGACACACTGGTAGTGCGTCCAGGTGTGCATCAAGTACCCTTAAAAGGATGTAACTACAACATGAGTTAGTAATCCTATACCGATCTATAAGAACTTAATGAGCTTATTTGAATGTCGGCATGTTGAAGAGACTTTAAAGAACACGAATTGCAACTACGATTAGGTCTCTTATGTAGTCACTAGACAGGGCAATCATCTAGAAAGTTGGCCACAATTCTACTATTCTCAGAACTTAAGTTAGATAGTTCCTTATAAGGCTGATTCCTAAATATGGGGTTTTCTTTGTCAATCTTGTTATATACATGTATTTGTGTGGTGCTCACAGTTGGTGTTCTTAGCTAACATTAGTGTACGTACAGAACTTACTATATGATTTATCATGATACAACATTTTTTCTGAGATTGTTCAAAGCAAGGTCACGAGACCACTACAAGGTAATGAACTAAGGAGTTGGAAACTTTGCACAGAGATAGCGGTGGGCATTATAATTAGTTTTAAAGGCTGACAAGTTGTAGACAGGAGGGAAACAAGAGTCGTCAAGAGAGTTCCATAATTTTGCTGTCCGGGGAAAGAAATTTTCGTCTACATTCACAAAATCACAACTGCCCAAATCACAACCCATAATGGGGAATACGAAGTTGTATATGTACAAACGAACTGTATCAAAACAAGTATACTAAGTTGACTTTATTTCATAGCATTAGAACTGTATATCTAGGAAGTTATACAAAGTTGTAAGAAAAGTCGTTTGTTTTCTTTACTTCGCTCCACGTTTTTGTCACGAGGCCAAAAATTGTTCACTGGTTCACTGCTGGAATGATTGTACACGAAAATGTACAGTTGCCACTCAAATCCAAGGCAAACCACTTGTTGTTCTAGAGGAGATGAAACGTTAGACTCTGCACATACTCCAGCTTGTGAAGTGTTGTGGAAATCGTTGACCGACCACACACCGGGTGGACGTGACGAGAATTCAAAATGGCGGCACGCTTGATCACAACCAACGTGTCAGGGCAAAACACACACTTATTATGTGATACTAGTACAAAGAACATCTTCAAAACATCGTTAGGACGAGGACTAGACGATTTGCAAGTATCATGAGGCGTTGATGCCTTTAACTGGATCAGTTCAAATTGTCCAGAACAGGATCAAAAGGCAGCTTGAACCGACGGGTTGAAGATCTGTAACGTTACATTTCTAAATACTAGTACGATGATAGGAGTAACCAGATTTTGATGAAGATATTGGAAAAACAAAATTTGACAACGAATCATTTTGCTTGTGCATTCTAACAAGAAAGAGACGCAACTCTAGCAGAAAGAAACACGACTTTTCACTGTGGTAGCCTCCTTCGCAGACTTCGAGAGCGCGCTAGCGGCAGCGTATATTTTCTAGGGGCAACGCTGATTCATGATTTTCAATATAGGCAGAGGTTCTTTTTACTACTCTCCAAGCAGAGGTTAGACCGCGAGACATCAATAAAACGGTACAAAATAGAAAGCCCGATAAAAACGCCCCGTTGGCAACGCGAACAGTTGCCTACAAGTCGCCAATGCAATGTGTCTCCAACAGACGCCAATTGGTCGCTCAAAATGCCTTTTTTTTTCAATTAAAGAAAAGTCGGAATTGACAAAATGTCGTGGATGATCATGAGCGCCGGTGCGATCTAGATTTGGCTAAGTCCCCAACAGGAGCGATCTCTGCAAATCTCTTTTCGATGAGTCTTAATCGTTTTAATTTTAAAGGGTTATTTTATGTCAGACCTATCATACTAAACCCCAAAACCATGATTTCGAAGTTAACTTTATGTGCCCCCATCAAAATTGATAATTGTTACAGTTTACCCTATTGATAAAACGCGTACTCCTTACGTGTACGAGCGTAACGTTACATCTTTAGATGTGAACAAGAATCTGGACTGTTCGTTTTCTATTCTGTGACCGAGAAATGTCGTCTTTGTGAATTTGTCACCTTGAAAGAAATCCAGATGAAACTGTACCTTAACAGTTACTGAACAGTAAGAAAATTGATCAAATTTGTGACTTAAATGAGGGTTGTCTTAAGTCATGTTTCTTTTCATTATACTCCATACGTGACTGGGGTATATCAACTTGTGGAAAATAAAGACGAACGAATGCATAGGTAGCGGTGAAAAATTGTGTTTTACGATATCAAACGACAGAGTATAGATTATTTTTACAGCATGGGTGTAGAATCACATTTCGATATTTTCCTTGTTTCATTGTTTGGAAAATAGTTAATTACGGCTATGGTAGAAAGTACGCGTGAAACAATCAGAAAATGATGACGTGCGCACAGAGAGTCGAAATAAAATTACGCTCCCATATTCGTTGTAAGAGCATCTCATATTTTGCTGATATTTTGGTGACAAGTGTACAATGTGACCTTTTCTTCCAGTCAACATAGCGTTCGGCCCCAAGAGGAAGTTTTGGACATGTTAGCAGATACTGCCGTCCTGAAACCCATCTCTTACCAACTGACTCCTGTGACCCTTCACGTGTGCACACTTGCAATGCTTGTTTCTTTCTCTTTCGTGTTCTGCTTTTACTTTTGGTTTTCCGTTTCTTCTTCTGCTTAACTCGTTTGCCCAAGGAGCTGTCGAAATGTGAATTTCTGTCATTCAAGCATTCTGACACTGTTTTCAAAAATATTACGCTTGGTACTCCACTTCTCGTACATACATGTTCTAAAATGTTGTGGTTAACCTAACCCCCTTCCTTCAAGCAATGGACCGTTTTGTTCTTCGGCTTTTGTAGGATGCAAGAATGTATTGCTTCAAACTGCCAAACTGCTTTATAAAAAAAATCTCATTGAAACAACATAAACGATATATTCCATTCGTCCCAACCACAACTGTTTATAAACCCAGTCGCCATGTTACAATGCAAAGATTCGCACTTCCCGATGTTACAGATGAATACGGAAGTATGCATATGTTCTAAAGTGGGTTGATAATAGTCACGAAGGGCTTCTTAAATGACTCTGCCTAATGGAGAGTTTTAAGAATAGCAATATAACTTTCCAGCTCACCTTCACCTTACTGCTTCTGTCGTCATTGCTGTGTCTGCGGGGAAACACTAGGTTAGGACCACTGCGCATGAGCATATCATAGCCGGATATTTCTACCACCTACAACTACTTTATCTTGTTCGATTACATGTACAATCCACTGAGTAAACGAAGGAAACAACAAACATTAAACTAACGAAGACAATTTGAAAGGAAAGCTGTGTCAAATACCACTCATAAGACACGACGAGCCGACCACAGATGACGAAAAAAAGTTACAAGAGGGAGTAACTCAAAACTGTTTTTCGGAGCTAAAAGTTGTTTTGGCCAGAACTAATTTTCGGCTTATAAACACTAAATGGCATTTTCTTCGTCTTTTATTCTCATTTTTGGTCAGTACCTTTGGTTACACACACTACCGTCTTTCTACAAGGCAGTCAGAAAAATGAAGAAAAAGGAAAGCAAATGTTACCTTGGTCAGGATCGAATCCGAAAAGGGCAACAAATGACGCCTGAAAATGAATCTTACATGAGTATTGCGTGATAGACGTTAATCATCGGGGGATGAAGACCTCTGCACAAAGGAGCTACTCCTGCGAGCTGAGCTCCTTACAAACTTGATTTGGCCAGCTGTCTCAGGATCTCCGTTACCATGGCAACAAGCAGATGAGCGACATCCTGTTACAACGAAACAAGTGCTTCTCAAACACGTCTTAACAGCTCTAGTCCTCCACGGCTCATTTCTTCTGGAACAAACAGTGAATAGAACGTCTTGTAGGAATTCATCCAAAGATTACAGCGCAGCACACTTAACACTCATGCCTTTCACGCTTGAGTGTAGTTACGCGATCTTGACGCAAAAGTAACTTTTACTTTTTTTCAGTGAGAACCTTTATGCTGTACTGGGTTGAAGTTGTTCTAAGCGCAACAATAGCAAAGGAGGCCAAGCGTTTCGACACGACAGCACCAGTATTGGACGTGGAGGTTCTTCAGCCAAGTTCTTGTTTGCGCTCCCTTTACTTGACAAGGCTCGATATCTTCTACATCCGGATTGAACAACAACAACAAAAAAGCATCAAGAACAAAGTTGGATGTATGGAAATCGTCTTTAAAAAACTTATTCTTTTAAATTTCAAATGTTACATCACAAGTAAGGTCAGTGACATTTGTGGGCCTTGGAAAATTGACTCAATTGATTGAACAATGTAAAATGTGTAGTAACACGTCACATAACCAGGACTTGTTGAGCAGACCTTAGGTAGCACCAGAAATTCTCATCAGTCAGTCCAGAGGAGGAAAAAACAAAACAGTTGTGTTATTCTAGGAGTAGCACCAATTTGTAAAATAAAAAAATGCTAAATTCCTCAACCACTTTTGTTCAGGGATTGTGGATGTGACGCTAATCTCATAAGGCTCCCATACTGCACACACGAATCAGACACAGAGACACGGATGGATACAATGGTTAGCTATCTTTAATTGTTAATGTTGTGCAATCTCTCATACTATTCTTATTAACAATGTGGCAGTTACTCCAGTCACATGCATTCAAACTCCTGTCCTCCCTGTTGCCAGGCAACAATACTCTATTCAAATTCAAGAGATGCTAAAAGCAAGTACATTTTTAAACTCTATTTCTTTCTCTCTCTCTCTGCCATCACATTTTGCTATACGCTAGTCAGAACAAAACTTGCAGCTGTAAGTAGGCACTAGTGCCTGGACTACTGGTCGACTTAATTCCAGTACAACTCTTAGAAAAAGTCACAAGTAGTAGTATAATAGCTGTAGTAGTCAGTAAAAGTAGTTGTAGTTGTAGCGAGCAGGTTTCCATACGGGCAGCATACAATTCATCGTTGGCTCAGTGCAAAATCGTTTTCATCTTTGCAGTGCAGACAAGAAAAGGGTTTGAGCAAGTAGGTCGACATACATGTACGTGGTTCATGTGGCAACCACCGTAGAGGTCATAGGTTATACAGTGACGTAACACTGTGGCTTGGCTCTCCCGTTCCTCTGTAATATGGATTTGCCCTCCCCCAAGTTCTCCCATTCCCTAATTTGCCATTCAGTGTTGGGTACATGTATCTACTCCACATTTCAGTTCCCAACGGCACAACGGAATCTATTCCCCTAAACTGAATATCCTTCACATAGTAGCCCCCTTCTTTGACCCCTCCACACCAGCATGGGTCTAATATCGGCTTTGCTATGCTCAACCCTACTGTAATGTCTTCAAACTTCAAGGCCTGCCTAGGCACTAGGCATCTATCTATAGCATCTTACTGCATCAAAAGTACTTTCCATGGGTGCAGGATAAAAAGAAGCTGCATTTTGTTATCTTCCCCTAGACCTAAAGTAAATGTCTCTGCTACTTGGTAATTTGAACCTATTGAACCTATCTATTGCATAGGGATACAAGAATAACTGGTCAAGTTTCTAGCCTATCCTAATTAGCCTAGCAAGCATCTACTGTGTCTGCACATCTTGATAGCCAAACTTTGGCATTGAACAGCTCCGCTCTAAACTAGTGCAAGGAAGACAAACACTGATCATTCTACAAATCAACTGAAGGAAGACTAAAATGAGGCCGAAAGACAAACCGTGAGGACAAATCTGAAAACCCTGTGCTCGGTGTGGAGGGGTCTTTGCTTGCTGACAGAGACATCTTCCAAGCTTTTCAGTCTCAGGTCTGAAGCTGACGCACAGTTTAAGGATAAAACAACTAAAATAGTTACGTTATTCCAACCTAAAATATTACAGGCTGGATGCCACATAAAATAAGTAAAATAAATTGGATGAAAGGAACCTGTGCACGTCAACCTCATATGCTGCATTAACACAACAGTGTAGGATGTTATTGAACAAGCTTTTATATCTTTATAGCACGGCTTGTATACAATGAATATCAAGTCAGTAAAAATTATGCAATCTAAAGCAGCTTGGAAGATGTCTACTGTTGTGCAGAGGTTAAAGGTCCGAGGTCAATATTATTGGCAATGGACAACTTTGACCTTGATGGTACTCTTCATACATGAGCTTTTGCCTTCTATTCCCAATACAGGGTCAGAGGTCACGGTCCAGGTGGTTTGGGTGCTGGATGCTCATGACAATGTCCTTTAGCCTTCTGCTCCAACCAAGGGTCAAAGGTTAAGGTTCAGTGGGCATGAACTGCTGAGGACTTGCCCTTGATGATGATGTCCTTCATGTTGACATGGACTTTTTCCTTCTGCTCCTTGGGAACTGAGTTCATGCAGAATCTAGGGACAGAAGAAACAAACAGGGCTTCATTAGTGCCCTATCCTCATTCTACTGTTGCAGTGACAAATACATAAGGAGCAAGAATAAGACATGTTTAGTCCAGGTTAAGTAACCTTGCTCCTGGACCTTAGCAGAGAATTTTTGACTATTGTTGCTTATTTGACTTACATGCTCCTGCATTAGGTTACAAGTCATGGAATCCTATGTTTGACGCTATCCATGCCGGAAGCATGTTACAGAACATATCACACTTATTGAGAAGAGGAGGGGTCCACCCTTAGCCTGGGTACCATCTGGATAGTAGTTCGCTCCTATGTTCGCTTCTGCTATCTGTCTGGAGACCTGCGCATTCAAACCGTTTGGTGCTAAAACAAGCGAATCAAGGAATAGGTTCTAGAGCACTCGTTCGATGACAACAGGCCCTCCCGCAAGCAGACGGAGGGCTTGTCCGGTGTTGGAACGCCTGTTCGAATGATCGCTTGAACCCATTCCATAATTTGCTTATGTGTGGGGACCAATCAGCGCCTGCGTCCAAAATTTGGACGATTCCAGACGTTAAGATGGTCCGCGTTCCCAGACGGAAACACAGAGAAGCGACTGTATATAGTGTATAATGAACGTCAGAGCTAGAAGCGACTGTATATAGTGTATTATGAAAGCCGGAGAGAACTACTTTCCGGATGGTATCCAGGCTAGTCCACCCTGGCGTGAGCAGACCAAACCTCTTTATCTGTTCTTACACAGCTTGCAACTGTTGTGTTACATCTTGAGGTTGTTTGTCGCATCAGTTATGCTATAGAAACATGTTGCTTTTGTTTAGCTTCTAGTATTCCACTCATCTACACCATAGTACATGTAGAAAATGTGCTTCTTCCAGCTTTATAAAGATTTTGACTTAGCAGTTACTGCACAGTAATGCTAGCCTGGTATCCAGCCGTAATATAGCTATTACGGCTGGATACCAGGCTACAGCAATGCATCTACACATTACAATGAGTATGCTTAGGTATACAGCAGTCTGAAACACAGCAGTTGTGGCATGAGGGGCCACACTTCACCTTTTGAAGGCTTCCAGTTCTTTTTCAAAGTCATCCAGCTCAGCAGTCTCTGGCTCATCTTTTGGCATGAAGATATCATCTGTAGCATAAGAATGTCATCTGTTAGTCATCATATAGTAGTATATATACCTTAGATGTAGTTTGTCATATTCAATGAACAATGACAAGAAAGTTTTTTTTCCTAGAAAGTAAGCACAAAACTCACCTATTACACTCATGGGGCTGGCGTTCTTGTACTTTTTCTTGTTCTTCTTGTTTTTAGTGCCGTTGGGGGATGTCTTACCCTGTGGGGTGGGGGACTCACTGCCTGTGGGAGAGGGGGACGGGGAGGGGTGCTTTCCTCGAGGGACAGGCTGTGCTCTTTGCACCTTGTGGTTGACTGTTGCCTCAGATTTCAGTCTTTCCTCCAGAGCTCTGTCTAGAGTCTTGCCATCCCTGTTGGGTTTGCCCTTCAGTTTGTTGGGAAGCTGCTTGTCATGTGTCTGCACCTGTGGCTGCTGTTTGCCAGGCTGTTGCTTCTTGGGTGTTGTTGGCTCCAAAATACCATTCTGCTCAGGTCTCTTTTCTGCAGAAACCTTGGGCAGGTTGTGTTGCTTTGCACCAGTTGCTTCCTGCTCCTTACAGACCTTGTTGACTGAGTGAACAGCTGTGGTACAATTTACTCTTTTAGCCTGGCCATTTAAACCTTTCTGACCAATTGCCAGGTTGCCTACAACCTTTTGGTTGGCACACTGCCCATTAACCAACTTCTGGTTGGCTGCCTTGATGTTAATTGCTTTCTGATTGGGCAAGTGGCCATTCACAGCCTTCTGCTGAGCTGCAAGTCCACCTGCCAACTTGTTGTTGGTTGCCTGGCCATTCAGCAGCTTCTGATTGGCTGCTTGATGTTGAGGAGCTTTCTGATTGACTGGCCGTTCAGGAGCTAATTTGTGATTGATGTGTCGGGGAGCATGTTCAGATTTTACCCTGTCTCTCTGGTCCGACTGTGGCGACTCAGAGCTGGACCTGTTCTCTGGGATGGACGGTGACCTATTGCCAGCTTTCCTTTTCTTTCTCTTCAGGGAACCATTTTGTTGGCAGCTCTCCTGGCCAATAGAAGGAGGGGGCGGCTGCGGAACTCTGTTCTGCTGACCTTTGTCTGATTTACTGGCTACTGGATTTTTTACGTTTGGCTGGACAGTCTCCGCACCCGTGCTGTCTGCACCTGCAGAGGCCTTGTTGTTGCCCCCGGCAGAATGGGAGGATTTGCTCTTCCTCTTTTTCTTGTTCTTCTGCTGTTGTTGCAGTAGTCTCTCCTGTTCTTCTTTCTGCCTTCTGACTTCCTCTTCCTTCTGCCGTTGCAGCTCCAGCTGACGAGCCTCCTCCTCAAGACGGGCCTGCTCCTCCGCAAGCTGGGGACAGAACATACAGGAACATTGACATTTATGTAACCTACACAAAATACGGCAAATTTGTAGAACTGAACATTTTGGACACGTGGAGAGAAGCATACAGGTACAAATACATAGGTTTACGAATTGTTTGCAAGGAAAGAGGACAAAAAACACAGGTTTGGAAAGCAACTACCATGTACCTTTCTCTGCTTGCGTCGCGCTCTCTTGGCCGCTCTGGAGCTGGTTTTGGGCGAACCCTCCTCCTCACCACCGTTAATGAAATTGAGAAGCTCCTCCAGCTCCCGGGAGTCGATTTTCTCCGACTGGCTCTTGACACATTGGCTGGGCTGGGAGACAGGGATGGGGCGTTCCTCTGACTTGGGCTGCTTCCTCTGTGTCAGTCTCAGTCTCAGCTTCTCCCGCATCTCTGTGTAGTTTCGGCTGGTGGGAGCCACAGGTGGCTATAAGATCGGTATGATGAACAGGTTAGTCCACTCTTGTTCACGAGATGACATCAAACATTGTAAATCACTTGTGTAAATCACTTGTGTAACAAAAGACACTGAAGAATAAGTGAATAACAAACTTAAAAATCTCTAACTGTTCAAGCAATGATTCTTAAACTGGAGACATCAAAAATATCTCCTCTTACTAAATTCTGATGAAATGTCTGTATGTCAGGAAGAGCCTTACCCCTCCATGTCCGAAGAACTCGCAGTAGCAGCAGTCGCAGTACTTCCCGTCCTTCTGGTTGCTGGAGTTGACGGTGGAGCTGCTCTTCTCCGAGCAGCTGTCATCTGGCGCATCCTCGCCATGGCTGTGGCCATCCAGACAGTCTGGGTCACTACAACCACTGTGGGGTAGGGGGAGCAGAAACGATTTGAATTACTTTTCCGATAATGTTTGTACACAACAGCATGAGTGATCATTTAGTGTGAAATGTGATCCATACCTGCAGTCCTCCCTGAGTTAAACAATCGTTCACGTCAATCAAACTTACACAATATCTTGAGTCTTGTCTTTTGAAATAAGTTACTGTTTGGACAGACAGCCAAGGGGCTAGAATTATTTCAGTCTAAAGTGTGAGACAAACTACTTTATGGTGCATTCTACGCCCACAATATGTGGTGCACTGATAACCCATGTACTGCTCTGTTGCAATTCCAATAAAGAAGTAACCCAGTTGACAGAGGTAATACTGGAAGGTTCCTTACTTTGAGGATGTTGCTATATTTGCCAGTGCTGCTGAGGAGGCGCAGCTGCGGGGTGCAGGTGTGGGGGGCTGCGGGTGGCCGTGCGGGTGGTGATGCTTGTGTGCAGGTGCACTCAGGTGGTTTCTCTGGCAGCCGGTGGAGACGGGCGGAGCTGTCGGCACTCTCTGGTCTCCTGCACGGGGAGGGGTGGAAAATATCAGGGCTTTAGTACAGGTACTAGTATGAACAATACATTTGTAATTTGTATGTTAGATCTGTCTGAAACAATATGTGGTACGGTAGAAATAAGGACACAAGAATACGTGGGAAGCATGCCTCTACAAACTTCTTGTCAAGTAAGAAGGAAGATAATTTAAGTATTATGACCTAGAAAGTTTTGAAAATTACATAATTATTATAGGGCAGAAGTCAATCCTACCTGAAGCTCTTGCTGCTTCTTCGATAGCTGCATTGACAGCAGCAGACCTCAGGATTTCAGCTGTGAGTTTGGCAGGCGGTGTGGATGTTGTGCTACTTGATGGGGGATGAGGGTGCGACGGAGGCAACAGTGGCATGGGCTTGTGCTTGAAGCAGTACGGGTTCTCCACCAGGTTCGGCAGGGATACAGGGGGGTTCACCATCCCAAACGCCCCTGGAGGGGGGTTGTGATGGTGCGTAGACGGCGGATATGGGGGAACGTTTCTATTCTTCTGACATCCGTCTAGCAGAGAGGGAGGCGGCTGGTCGTACGTTACTTCGGACTGTACCATATCCTGTGCCTTCTGAGGGGAGCTGGCAGCCGTGGACGCTGGAGTGGAGGCTTCCGACGCTGTCGTACTGACAGATGTAACACTGGGCACTGTGGTCAGGGGGAGGGGGATGGGATCTGTAAGGGGAGGGTTCATCTGACTGAGGGCAGGGTCTATTGCAAACCCTGTCCCATTAAACAATGGAACATCCCCTGGTGCCAGTAGCTCAGTCCCGAAACTACCCATGTACTTGCTTGATCCAAGCATGAACTTTGAACTGTCGTAAGACGTGTCCCATTCGCCGTAGGCATGATAGATGTGTTCGTGTAATGCCTCCGGCGTGTCCAGATCCAGGTTGAAGGGGTGTCGCTTGGTACGGGGCTGCTTTGCGTAGAGGTTGTACAAGTGCGGGTGAATGAGAGGTCGCACAGAATGGCCCATGTGCGTGGGAACGAGTGGGGAGTGCCCGTGGATGTGGGGGTAGAGGTGCAGACCTTCCAGGGTGGTGGGGAAGGAGGAAGCGTCGGTGGGGAAGTGCGGCGTGATGGACGCCGCCGCTGCGTCCTGGGCAGCATCGAGTCTTCCCTGGAGACACACGTAACACTCACAGGGTGTGACGCCATTGGTCACATCCAATGTATCTGTTTTCTGGGGAAATAAAGGGAGACTGGTTTAAACTTTCTGTTCATCAGTAACTAAATAGTGACATTACAAAGGAAAAAAACCAAAAAGAAAAACCCTGTAAAAGTGCTATTCGGAAGACACTGGGATTAATTTATCAAGTACATAACTCTAGCAAGGTTTATCAGTAGCAGAAACATTACTATTAGATAATGGTTAAAGAAGCAAACTACAAACAGAATATTCTTGCTATTTTCAGTAGACAACATTCCTTTGTTAAGTAGAAATCCTTACTTTCTCCACATCAGCTGTTGTCTCTTTCTCTTCCTCCTCATCGTCCTCTTCCTCATCAGACTGGTCGTCTGACATGTCCCCATCATCATCATCATCATCGTCATCATCATCCTCATCCTCCTCATCATCATCCACCTCCTCCTCTTCATCATCATCATCATCCTCTTCTTCTTCATCCCCATCATCTCCATCATCATCCTCGTCCTTATCCACAGATGATGCTTGGCAAGAGGAGGCGGAGGAGTCTTTGCGAGAGAGGCTGCCTGATGAGCTGTCCTCATTGTCTTCTTGTTGGTCGTTCTCAGAATCTCCCTTTACCCCGTTCTCCGATGGATTTTTGCTCCCATGTTCCAGGTTGAGGGTGAGGCTGAGTTTCACATCTTCCCATCTGGAAGTACATGTACATACATGTGTGAGACAAGTATATACTTTACCCTCTTCCTCCTTTTTGTTCAACAAGGCTACAAAATCAAAACATTAGAAAATAGGCTGTCCTTACTGCAGAGTGTCTTGGTTTATGATCCCTGTATTGTGGTAAGCAAAGTCTTCCCATTTCTGCCACTTGTAGTCAGCATCATGACCATCAAGTGTGGGTGTGTGGAGGTCGGCCAGACCCTCTCCATGGAACAGGAGGGGCATGGACAACAGGCTCTTCTGAGAACTCAGGTCTTCTGCATCCTCACTGCTGCAAATATGAAGACATATTCTTTACAATATGGTTCATCATAAAGTAGCAGTGCGCAGAACAGTTTAATTCATTTGTAAAAGAGATAATGGAAGTTACAGCTGTGAACGCATTTTCATGTGTAACTTTTTCTGGCGACTAGATTTTATAAAATGTGCTCATGACAAATTTGAACAGTTTGATCCCTAATCTGACACCTTTTCATTTCTGGAGACTAGTTACTGGTGTTCAAATATTGTAATTCATCACTGCTGTCCATTTGCATATGGAAAGATATAAATCAAAGCATGTAGGTATGTCATCCATATCAAGATAAAACCTGTGTGCCCTCATTATGTAGAATAAATGCCATAAGCAAAGAAGAAAAGCGTACTCACCCGAGGTGTACTGGGGAGATCGGGGCAAAGTTCAACCCTGGGTGGTGCGTATCTGGGGCGACGGGAGACGAGGACTCTGAGCCGGACGAGCTCGGTGAGGACATGCTGGGGGGTCTGATGTCCTCCAGGGGGTCGGGCAGGGGGTCCCGGGGGAGGGGAGGGGGCTGGAAGTTAAACTCCTCTGTAATGTCGGAGTCTGGGATGCCCGCTGACAACATGTGGGACAAGCTGCACTCATCACAGGGGCACCTGGGCAGAAACATCACAGTCTTGTTTCAGTCAGGCTAATGACTGTCACCTCATCTACGTATGAAACACCATGTCTAATGACAGCTATAAAAATGTCATACTAGTGTTTAGACATTTAATCTTTCTGTAATGTACCTTTTGCTCTTGCAGTGCGAACACTGACACTCCTCTGCATTGGTCTTCCCACTGGAGAACAGCTGCCTGACGGTGTCGGTCAGGCTGGGGGTGGTCTTCTCCACAGAGCTGCTGCTGCTCGACCCGGAATGGCTCGACTTCTTCTTCTTGGTCTGTTGCAGAGAAGGAGACATATCTTACATTTGGAGCATTTTTTGTAAATAACGAGTGAAATGTTGCAAAACAATCAGCCATGTGGTTGCTTCAAACATTGAGGCGGAATAAACAAAAGCAAAAAGAGTGGATAACCTCAGACGGAGGATGAAGTAAAACATTTGCATGTTTAAGAACTCTACACACTTAAAGAGAAGAGTGGAGGTGACCCGGTGTGCTTGGCTAAAATATGTGAGCTGTAGCAAAGCCACATTGCACTACTAGCTAAAGAAAAAAGCATAATACACTTTTAAGTATAGGCATATATGGTGAATATATTTTTTACAATGAAGTGAGGGAACAGCTAACACTGAATCAACAGTTTTGTACCTATTTGAGCATGGATGCTCTCAGAGCACTTCTCAGGTTAACTACAAATAGTTACCTTATGTGATAGACCCTTCACTTACCTGGGCTTCTAGAAGTTTCCTTTGAGCCTTGAAGAATTCCCAGTCTTCCTTCAGCATCCTCTGCTTTGCTTTAAGGGTTGCCTAAAGTGAGGTGGGGGTATACATTGTTTGCTTGTTGCAAGTTGATTCTTCACATCTCATTACAGCAAGAAAATATGCAATCATGGCAAGCAAACATAGGATAAGAGTTTCTAACTGCCATATTTGAATCCTTATCCTTGTTTATTTTTATTTCACCACACCATATGTGTAGTAGACTATCACAGTATAACTAAGTCTTGGAACCTGAAGGGTATTTAAGTTTCTAATTTCCAAGATGTCTGACCTGTTCTTCTGTGTACTCATCGATGAGCTGCTGACAGTCTCTCCATGTCATCTGTACCATTGTCATCTCATCATCGAACTTCAGGTATCTGGGATCAAGTAAACACAACAGCTCTTTAAGTTTAACATCATCTAAATTTTAAATTCTAAGTTTAATACAAATATCTCAATCAAGAGAAGGAAGTGCACTCTTTCAGAAGTCTTGGTTTGTGAAAATTTGTATCATGCAACAAGTTGAAATGCGTGTACATTTAATTACTACTACTGTTAAAATTCAAATTGTTTTAATCTTCATTTGTTTTGCAAATAAAGAAAGACCACACAGACATATAAAAACTAAGGTAAAACCTTATGCTTTCAGGTTTTCACAAACCACGTGTTTGCCATTGGTTCCTCTCCTTACCTGTGCAAGACATTAGGGTAGGTGTCTTCATGGTATGACTCCTTAGAGGCTGCACCCAACCTGGAAGGTACAGGTAAAATGTGATCAACTGGAAATAAAACACTTTGAGGGTACCAACATCTGGCAAAGCATTAAGATGTTTCATCAAACACAAAAGTACAGAGACTGAAGTATGTACTAACCTGAGCTGTGTGATGAGAGCAGGTACACTGTTCTGTACCAGAGGGTCTGTGTAGATAATACTGTGGAACAGGTGCTTATTCACAAACTCCCAGGTCAGCTGGAACTTGGACAGGTGACCCTTCTCCTGTAGGTAATGAAAGTCAGACATTAGAAGATGGTTGGGTGAATCTCGCCATTCAGACAAAAAGGTTGTATTTTCATTTCTCACCGAAAATGTCTGAACCATGCAGGTGTTAAAGAGCAAGGCTATGTGGTTAAGCATATAAAAGCAGTGGCTCCAACTGGGCAATCAAGTTGCAATCATGGGGTGTTACTCAAAAAGAAGGCCACAGATCGGCCCTAGATCAGATTGAACCAATGCTACACAGTGTTGTCAATATGACTTTCTTCAGGCCTTTGCAGAGTAGGTTTATCAGCTTGCGAAACAAATCAGGAAATGATACTTTGGAGGAGGCTATGGGGGGTGGGGGTGTCTTCTCACCATTTCATCCAGAGCAGGAGTGAGAAGCCTGGCAGCCTCACACAGGGCGCTGTACTCATCCAACAACATGGCGATGAACTGTCTGGCCTGAGGGGGAGTCTTGTGACCTGGTACAAGGAGACAAACAGTTGTTTTATGGGAAGACTGTACAAAGTTACACCAGTCAATTCAAATACAGAGAGATTTCTATACTTGTATATATAAAACACCAGAAAAAAGATAGCAAGATATAGAGTAGATACACTGTTCCTACACTGGGCTACAGTAAAGTCGCACCTGATGTGAGCTGCTTGAGGAGTCGAACCTTCATCTCGATGACGTACTCTCTCCCCTGGGACTCCAGCCTCTGGTACAGCTGGTGGGGGTCACGGGAACACAACCTGCAGAGTGGCAACACAAAAAATTAAATATTGAGAAATATGATGAAAAAGAGCCATGGTATGCAACATAACACAGTTGGAATCATAGCAAATACAGTGCCATTCAAACAAGAGTTCTTATCCAGTAGATTGCCGCATAAAACTGTGGTGAGAGACCCACCTTCCCACCAGCTGCTTCATCTTGTCGGTGTCCATCTGCAGCTCACGACTCTCCTCAGCTGGGGGATGGGAGAAATATGCATTAGTTACTTTACATTTCCAGCTTTCATTACTGTAAATTCGTTTCTATTCTGCAGGGACTTAATTTTGCAGAAGAAGGGAAAAGGAGATTTCAAAGTAAAATATATTGAGTTCAGTAGTTATATGAGTACATTGCATATTCACAGCATGTAGCTTTAGATACGTGGCCACTTTAATGTGCTGAGAATAGAGTAAAGATATTACCAGCAAGAGAAGTCCCTGCCTCCCTGTAGACACATCGCACCATGTGCCTAACCTCCGTCCAACACTGCTGGAGCTCCTGGGTCTCTCGCTCTTGCTCTGCTGCTATCTCCCTACACAAACAGCAGAAACCAGTCTGGTTAGACACATGAGCGTTCAACACTAGTGTGTAACACAAACATCAGTTGTCATGCATGTAACTTTCTCCAGAGTTTACAATCATTTAATTGACTTACAACATTCTGCACTACTACACAATTATACATGTCACTGAAACACTACCTTCTTTCCTTGCATGCCTCACAGTTGCAGATGCTGCCGTTGGGAGTGGTGGGCTCGGATGAGGTCACCAAGCCTGCTCCCGCGCCCAGGTCCGGAACTGGCGTGAGGTACGGGACGGAGGACGGCATGAACAGGTCCTGAGGCTGCAGATGATGAGGAGAAACTCAAGGTCAGTATACAGTTCAGAATACACAACAGAAGGGGCAAGTCATCATGCAGCTTCTTTCCTGAGACTGCAAATTATGGAACTCTCTGCCTGACAATTGTTTCCCTTTCAAATACAACCCAGAAGCGTTCAAAATCCATGTGCACTGTCATCAACAGTGTCCTATATCTCTGATCAATTCAGTTTAGTGTCAAGATGTAGTCTTTGAACTGAGCAATCTCTATACAAATATCCTTTGCAGTGCTCTAGGGCAGTGTACATGTAGTTTACAGGAGTGGAATGAAATAACTAAACAAGATCACATGCTGCTAAAATTCTTACCTTGGATTTGATAAATTTGGGAATAGCAATGAACCAACACCACATGATTCAAATACTGTTCCACCTGAGTTCCCACTCTACAAAATAACTCTACAATAAACCTGAATGATAGGAGTTACTGATGAGGAGTGCCTACCAGCAGTGATGGCTCCAAGGCTGCCTTCCTCTCCTCCTCCTCCACACTTCTCCGACAGTCAGGACACACCCACAGGGGAACCTGCAATATACACGGGACCTTTAAATTTCTCATAAAACCTTTCTCATAAAACATGTCAAGTTCGATACGCTTACATTCTACTCAAAACTCCAGCCACACAATGAAACCATTTTGTGGTAAGTGTTACACTCTTGTAGGAAAATAATGGTGCAGGTAGGCCTCCTGTGATAGAACCAAATGCTACACGTATCATAAGCACTATGAAATAAATCATTATTAAATTTTAAAAAACCTTTATACAGGACACCAAACCAAACTTCTGGGTTTACCCACCTGAGCCAGCCCTTGTGTGTCGAAGGATGCCGCTGAGGTCGAACCATCGCTGGAGGGGGGGAGGACAGGATCCTTCCTCTCACACCGACATAGGAGACAGCGCTCAGCGTTCAGCTGGAGGGGTTGGCCAAAAACTGTTTGGGGCATCTGGAACACAAAAGATAACCAATACATCAATACATGTCATTGGATAATGTGTTGACTGTCATTTCCATTATGTTTTGTTTCTACCAGCATTGTTTTTTCTTATATCAGTTTGCAAAGTTTTAAAATAATTTGCTGTTTTTGTTCACATCCAGGGTATTCTACGACTGGTGCCTACCAGGATGTCAGCAGATTGTTATTAATTGATATCGAAATAAGCAGATCATATAATAATTATTACAAATTAATATGAAAGCTAGTCTCTTTTCTTCCACCGCCTTTCTGCCTGCCAATGCGTCACTGGTATAGATTTTTATCATTGTCTCTGTGAACAGGCGAAATTTCAAAACATTAGGTTAAAAACATGCAAGTTTCTTGCCATCGACATACACTGTTTCTCAGAGGCTAATTGCTGTTTTACTAGAGCAGCTGTTTTGAGCGACTGTGGGACAATGATGCTAGTCTTACACTTACAACAAATCCAGCAGAAAAATCTCAATTTCCTACTCTTATCTTATAATGTGTTTCCATCAGATGTAGACTAAGCCTGGATGTGTAAGAGTCTTGTCTTGTGAATAAAACCCTTTTCCAGGGTCTAACCCCTTATCTGTGTACAACATCTGTAACATCATAGCAAGCAGGCTGCCAGGGAAACAATGCCTTCCAGGGGAATAGGGATCTACAGTGATTCAATTTCTGTAATGGAAAGTTTTCAAATTGAGGTCAAGCTAATGCTTCCTGCCTCAGGTAGGAGTTCAGTTGACAACTTTCTTTATTGCAGACTCCTTTGGTGTGTGGTTTGAAACTCAAAGTGACAAGATACAAGTACATGTATGTGTCTGGAAACACACACACACACACATACATATATTTGCATATCCTTTACTGAATAAGGGCTCAATATGCAAATGAGAGAAAATATATTCCTTCTAATATCCTATTCTAACTTTTGTTTTTATTTGATTATTATAGTTTCATGTCTATGAGGACATCCATTTCCATCAATCATCATCCACTAATTGCTTCCAGTCCAATTTGTCTATAATCATCTTATCCGCAGTGTTAATCTTATTTGTACTGCCTTACCTTACCAGCAGTTTCAGATGTAGCATAGTAATAACTAGTCTTACTTTGGCTCCACTTATGATCTGTATATATATCTTAACTGTATGTTGAAGACAGATGCAACTTTTGAATATGGATAAATACAAGAAATTCAACTGCATTGGTTATACATTTGTATCAGTGTGTACATTGTTGCATTTTGTTGTTTTCCAATTTTCATTACAGTTTTGTTTCTACTGTGAACTTAGATCACAGTGAAAGCCTCTCTGCTCCAAACACAAAATCAAATCAAATCCCTTCAGAAATACATTCACCCTTCATGACAGGCATACAGTACTAGCTGTAGCTTGTGCTACACATATAACACAACTTGTCATAGCTACATCATGTGAGCCTTGCAGTTGCACAAGTACATTTAAAACTATCCAATAGAGACCCCTACTAAATTTGATAAAAATGAGTTCTCACTACAATAGTTGCAAGGATTCTTAGAACAAATTGTAACACCTAGATTTTGGCTTGATAACATTAGACTTTTAAAGCCTGTAGGAACTCCATGCCTGTTTAGGGACTAGCAGATGGTCCCATTGTACAACCCCTGCTATTCAGGGAACGAATAAACAATATGGCTGCCATTACACGCTACGACCAACAGAACCAAGACTACACAAACCTAATAGATTAAGTCATCATTACAATGTTGAGCAAGTGAATTCTAGTCACAGCAGGGCTGCTTTACAGCCATATTTGCCACTGATGGCATTTGTTCATAGTTGCAGACACTACACTTCAGGAAGGAATTGGAGCTCAAGTTGAAGATAACAAAGACTAGTAGTATTACAACATTAGGAAGATTGCACAATGAGAAACTATACCTTGAGATGATAAAGTAGAGAGGGTGAGAGGAGATACATAACTCTCAAAGTCTTTTTTCAAACGCTTTGTACCTGATCTTGTCCTGACTTTGCCTTAATATGATATTGCCAGAGAAAGCAAACAGAGTGCTTACCTGTCCCATCAGGTCTCCTTCCTTACCCCTGGTGCTCAGGTCTAATGGCTGCAGAAACATAAAGGAACTTGGTTAAAGTCTTATATTATATACTTAACGGTATGCAAGCAAAATCAATTGTCAACAAATGTACTTGTGTCAATTTTTTTAAAACTTAACACTTCTAACTTAAGTTATACAGAGGTCATGCACAGTATGTTCAAGTTTTGTTACTGCAATATTTATGAGTTACAAGTAATTGCATAAACGTGTACGTAGGGTGTGACATTTACAAATTACACAACTTGATAAATACCAAATGCCATTTACAGCATGCATATACAGTATTACATCTTGTATGTTACAGGTGTACATAAAACGATATATAACAAGAACATATACATGACTTGTGCACCATTTAATTTATTACATGAGGGCTTTGTAAAATATTCAGTCCTTTCCCATGTTGTAGAAAGGCAACAGGCAGGTCAAGCATGAAAATTTGAAATGGCAAATGTCGTCATCAGCCTAGCACACGGAACAACGCACATGTTGACCTTTCACTGTTTGAAACATTCTCCACCCAACCCAGCAAATAGCACAATACACGTTTGTACATACCAGACTGAAGTTTGAACACTCAGGTACAACTGACCTACCGGAGATGGAAGCCAGTGCAAAAATGTCAAAATTGTATTCCTTTTCTTGTTATGTCTGAAAATGTTTCAGAAACTTGGTGCAGCCTTACAAAATCATCAGGAGATTGGACACACTATTGTTTTTACCAAATTTTGCATCATACCCAAGAAGACTCAATAATTCCGACATTGATGGATTAATAGAAATATTAATATTATATAGAGATTAAAGCAGCATAAACGATGAGAAAAGGTCACCCAAATGTCAATACAAGTTGTTTGGAGTCAAAGGTCAGGTATTTTTGGAGAGTAAACTAGTCAACAGTTAATAATTCATGTACAGTCAACCTGCCATCTAATTCTACATGATTACTTGATGCCATGTGCCACTGAGAACTACAATCCCACGTACCAGGATGTGGGCTGTATTCAACCACTTTTGCATTTATGATGACATTTCACTGAATCTGGCTAATTGAAAATCATTGCCAACAACCCCCAGATACAACTCTGTTATAACAGAGTCCATTTTGGAGCATTTATGTTCCCAAATCAATCTGGCTCGGCTTACCAAACAATCAAATCATTTGGATTTTTGCATCATGAACAGGGTCTAAGTTGCAACTTGCAGGATTTCTGTTTACTGCAATTTGTGATTCATAATATCAAACATGGAATCACGTTTAGCTTGCAAACTGCAAGTGAGCATTTTGAGCCCTGAATCCCCTGATACAGAAAAATACCGGGTCCCTTCTAAAACCCTGCAATGAGATAAGAGAACTCCAGAATGCCCATGGAACCATTTCCGCTGTTACCAGCAGTTCTACTGTAAACATGCTCCCCTGGCCTGTGATGTCACCAGACATGGCAGGGGCCCCCATGCCTGGCTTGGTCGCTACAGCAACACCAGCCGACACCCGGAAATTGCTGACCCATATCCAATCTGCTTTTAGTAATGAAATCCCGTCCCTGGAGATGTGATTACAGGGCAGGGATATACTACAGTCCCATTTTTCACCCTTCTTGTTCTAAACATTGCATCAATACTAACCATGTTTTTAACTGTATTCTGATATTCATGGAAAAAGGCTCATTATGGAATAGGAACTTACAAGCTTGGCTCACAGTTAAATAGCAAAAAGCTCAATATAGCCTCTTGTGAAGTGGTTTTGTATCTGTACTCGGTAACCATCAATTTCTTTGTTTCTTACATTTAAAAAAATATATTCATGAAGTTTATGGGATGGTGACATCAACTCTATCAAGGTGCTGGGGCCAAATTCCAAGGGTCTGGAGTGGCTGCCATTCCGTGCTAACTTAGGTGACCTCAATAGGACTGTTCTAAGGGTTTGGAGCAGCTGCCATTCAGCACTAACTCAGGTGACCTCAATATGACAGCAATTGCCCCTGGCGCGGCCATGGGACTAAAGGTTTTAAACCACTCACACCAGGAAGGTATACCCCCTCTTTTCGATAAGCGCGGTGGGTTCTTTAACGTGCTCAAGGTGTGGCTCTCCTCAAACACGGGACCTCCATTTAACGTCTAGCGTCCTTCAGGCCATTTGGGCCATTAAAATCTTACAGCATACAATCTAAATGAGCACAGCAGCAAGCACTCACCAATATGTATACATTGTAAACTTTGCTAACTTTGTGAAGATACTGACTGCTCGGCTGAAGAACTGCCCAAGGCTATGGAGGATAGGGAAGGATGGAGGAAGAGAGCCATGGCCGTCCGTGCAACCAACACGCCCGGATGATGATGATGATGTAAACTTTGCCATTGTTCTAGTAATGGAGCATCAATTGTGCAACATGGCCGTTATTAGCCCAAATGTTGCATGTAAGAGCTGTGTACAGTCACTGAGTCAGTGCCAATAAAGCAAAGACAGTACAGAACGTCTTATTGACTTCAAGCCTGTTTTATTTACTCAGAGTTTCTCACCAAATTACCCAGAGTTCCCTACCAAACTAAAACACCTGTCCATTTGAAGGTGACCTTCAGCGGTGGGAAGAATACAGTGGAATTTTCCCATGCTACCTTGGTGGGCAATTAGAAGGGAATAGAGTCTAGTGTTGACCTTGTCCAAAAACATTCACTTTACATACCAGAGGGGGGCCAGATAAAATAACTTGGTGGTTCTTGCATCTTGTAAATGTATTACCAAACTGAAAAAATATTACCCAAGAGTAAGTATACATCATCTGGTGAATCATATCATTTTTTGAAAACTCCTTACAACAAGTTCTTAGATACTAAGTAGATATATGCATATCAGGAAACCTACTGTTTACATTTGTGCATTGGAAAGTACTACCAGAAATAAACTTTCCTTAATGTGTGAGTCTGAACATGTGGACTTGCATAAACACAAAGGCAAAGGCACCCAGTGGACACTGCCAACATACAATGTACATACCAGTAATGCCTGTTCTATGAAAAAGAACGTGACAGAGCGCACACACAAGTAGTCTGTTTACAGGCGGACTTGGTGCCCTGTGGTTTTGAATGTCAACAAAACTGGGATTGAACTTTGACATATGCATACATGTATATACAATTACAACTGTTTGTGACTTGAGCTATAGATAAATTCATGATCCTAATGCTCTAAACATTGAATTACAGTACAACTTTTACCAGTGCTAAGATGCATTTATGTCATACTAACAATAGTAACATAACCAGATCATCAGTGTTCTGTTAGACACTATTTTCATGACCTTTCAAATCTACATTTTGTTGTTTTCACAATGAGTCAAAAGTGTTTTTTTGCATCCTACCCAACACACTGTGCATACTTGCTGGATAAGGAATAGACAAAGGTGTAGATTATCCTACAGAGGCATTATAACATTGTTATTTTTTTCATGTGCTACAGTTGTGGCTCTTCTTAAAATTGAGATTAATGAAATAGAAGGACTCAAAACCTTAGATAAAAGTCTGTATGTGTAGAACAGGTTAGAGGTCCAATTGCATGGCCAAGAATCTACTCTGACCTTGAAATCTAGAGATCTAGAATATTTCATTTCAATGAATCTATTATTAGCTATGAAGGTCCTGGCTATGTGTACCTGTCTATACCAGTTACAGGTGTGTCCATGTGAGTCATCTCAGGTCACTGACCTTGCAAGACATACCTAAGGATATGGTGACAATGACTTCATTTAGGTTTTACATTCAGACCAAGAGTCAAGTCCTTTGTCATTTGTTGCTCTATATGCATCATTAGACTCAAACTGACATATCTCTCAATTAAGCTGGTAGACATAAAAATTATACATTCCAAGACAACCCCTTTTATTCACAACTTGTTCATAACATCAAAATGCAAGTACAATGAACTACTACTTAAACTTCAAGTATGGGAGTTGAAAGATGAATATGATTATAAAGTTATGGAAAGAACCACCAACCAAAACAACAACATTGGCTCTACCCACACTAGATTTGCATGTTTACTAAGTAGAGTGATTCAGTACCTTTTGGGAATTAACTAATTTTGCAGGTAGGAATCACTGTTTATCTAATCTTGTGAAAGAGGGCATTTCCAGAGTAATATGTCTGAGTGAGTTGTGATGTCATGTCTAAGTTACTGTTACCTCATACCCATCGGCTCCCAAATGTCTGGGTCTGGCCTCTCCAGGGACTACATGTGAATGCCAACTGTTCAGTTATTCCTCTGAAACTAGTAGAACTACTAGAACTTAGAAGAGAGCTACAAATGCATGGTCCTCTATGACAATGAAAGAAATATACTCCAATCTAATAAAACATGTATTCCAAAGCATGTTTCATTTTTTAAACAAAGACGGTTTAAAACAATCATTTCTCTAAAGCCTTGAGTAGCCAATATTTGAAAAAAATTCCTTATTGTCACAAACTTTGCTACTTTCAACAAGGATGGTCTATGTACACGAGAAGGTCTATCTGTAAGATACAAGTTATGCTTAGTTGCCACTAGTTGGACCCTTTGTTTCTCTGATAATAACATTTTCACAAATAGTGTAGCCTGATTCAGGATAGTAGCGCTTCCAACACAGTCAGCTGCAGAGATGTACAAAATGTAACCCTAGACAGCAGAGTTTGCATTAAACACAACTATGAGAGCCGTTTCCCCACAAAATTGATTTGTGTGCATTCTTTTGCATGCTATCAAGTATTTCACACCTTTTTTGAGATTAGGCCCTATGCACCCCCCTCCCTCCAAATCAGTAAGCATTCTCAAATATACAGCTAACAAACTTGCTTACATCTGTTTTGCCTGACTAAGAAGTTTTACTTTGGGCACAGTGATTCTATTCAAACCTTCTGGTTAACCATATTTATATCAATAATACATATAATACATATAGTACTTTGATTTATAATTCGATATGGGAGATGCAAGTGAAAACTCATCTTCTGGACCCTTCTCCCCTGCTGTGAAGGGTGGACAAAAGATTTATGCAAGATTGATGTTTGTTTGATTAGGCCCAAGGAATGGCCCATTTTCCTAGCAGGGGGCATACTGGTGAAACTGAGCAAGACAGCTACCTCCTCCTTCCTCCATCATCCATGCAGCTTTGCTACAGCTTGCATTTTCCGCCTAAGCACAGGGGGTCACCCCTACCCCAGACTTGTATTGGTTTCCTTTATGTTCAGAGGTTTCATGCATAAGCCTTTACAGTTACAGAAGTTCAACCTTTAACAGAGCAGCTGGCTTTTAAGTTTTATGCATCACCATCCAGAATCCTGAAAATGATAAATGCAACCTCTCATGGACTCAAAAACATCTATTTGTAAATGCTGCCAATGACATGGGAAATTGTATGATAACATAAAAAGTAGATTCGACACTCAACAATGTTTGTTCACATCATTAGTTCAAATGAAGCTGATGAGATGAAGCTTTAGAATCACATTAGTACTGTGGACTGCTTCCGACAGTGGTTTTAGCCCGTAAGAAAGAATGGTTTGAATTTGATATGGGCCTACAAACTAAACTAAAGTTGATATTCCAAACTTTTTTGTGCTGAGTTTACATGCTCAGACAATTCAACTCACTTAGTAAAAACAGATTTGGCCAATGGAAAACATAAGTCAAAACTGTAGTAGCATGCACAGTTCAATGGTAAGCAACACTACCTCCAGACCAAGAGGATGGGAGTTTTGGATCACTGATTCACTGCTTTGACACTCTCCTGACACGCAAGCTACTGGAAAGGGTTGCACTAACTTGCAGTCCTAAAGATGTGGTCAACTATTCATTTGGATCATTGTACTAGCCAACTGCTTCCAACCCCTGCATCAGGGATCCCAGCAGCAGTATAATCAAACCATGGATAGTGAGTGAGTGAGTCCTTGTCGAAAACAACAAGACTAGGGAAATATCCCTGGTACAATGAATGTACATACTACCATCTGTATTTTTTGTCAGGGTCAGTGGGGGATAAGCTCTTTAGTAAGCCAAACTGGAGATCATTTTTATCAAAATTTAGTCTAAATCAACATTGATGAGAACGGGGTCAAATTTTGTGCCTTCATCCCCACCCCCTCCACACGTATGACACCATCACTCAGCCAGAATGTACTTGTCAAGGAGCTCATTACATATGAATGGTACTGCCTCCACAGAGAAGGGAATACTCTGAATAGATCTATATTGATTCCTTACCACTTGGCCCAGCCTGCCTATCACAACACACTGGACAAAGGCCAATCTTATCTCCCCAAAACACTTTTGTCTTGTCCAAAAATGAGGAGACGAAGTTATGTTTTCCTAATGCAGGCACAGGTCCAGTTTCTGGTATTCAGAGTCAGTTCAGCCTACATCACATGATGTTCTTGTACATGTTTGAACTTGTGCATCTA
>NC_049982.1:20802819-20814859 GCF_000003815.2 Branchiostoma floridae
CATACCCAGGATTTTTAGATCTTTTTCTCAATATACAGCTCAAATGCTAGATTTAGTGTTGGCCCACAGTTCTAACAACTGCATTTTGTAGAAAAATTTCTATGTTTGAAAACTGTAAACAAATCACATGATTCTAACAGTCCACTAGTCTACACCAGATCATCAGAGTTATTATATAGTATTGCTGACCTGAAATACAATGCAATGGCTTTTTTACCAATCCCATTCAATTGGTGTAGAAAAATCGAACACGTACATAAATCTATACACTATCCACCTCAGTGTTACAATTTACAGGAACAGATTGTACTTCAGAATCAGGAAGAAAATAGACCATTTTGAGGCAGTGTCCAAATTCTTTGTTCTGTCATATTTATATATGATATACATGAAATATCAAAGACAAGTCCAATAAGTAGCAATATGTCACACATCACACCTACTTCAGTGGCATTTGATATTTCTTATGCCAATCCGGGGAATTTCATTTGTTCAGTATTATTTATCTATTTTATTTCTGGCGTCTTTACCCAGGGTTGTCCAACTCAGTGCTATTGCACTGCTTTGCAGTGGAGCCCTGCCTTACATAATTTGAAATGAAATGAAACATATACATGCAAACAGAAAATTAATAAACACCAGGTTCGACTCTTTGAGATTGGCTAGTGGCCTACTATACAATCAAAAGATGGGTGGGGGTAGATCCATTCTTTATATGCCTGGTCTTGACAAATGCATGTCTCCTTGTCCTCAAAACAAGTTCTACTTTTCATGAATTTGTATTCAAGTCCCTTGATACATTAGTTGGTTTCAATTACAAATTACATGATATCTAACCATACAATATTTCCCCATCAGAAAAATTCCTACTGTTGTGTTATTATAAGAAGCCTTCTCCTGCACCATGGTTGAAGCATTGGAAATTTACAAACTCAGAAACTGCAAGTAGACTAGAGAACACTTTTTGATCCATTTTAAAACTGTCCAAAACACAGCGAGACATCTAGCGCAAAGCAAATCAAGAAACTGACTTTAGTTTTAGCACATGAAACACATTTAATGGAAAAAATACACAATAAAACATCTTGCTGATTCACTGGAAAAAAAAGCAGTAAAGCTTTTAACACGTTTACAAATTCCATGAAGAAAACAAAAAAGTTGCCAACAATATTACTTTGGGGAGGGTGTAGGTCTTCCTATTGGGGTTTATAAAATTCCATGCCAGCTTGTGCAGAAAAATGCTTAATCCCAGAGCTTATCTGTGGACCTGAGGGGAGCTGATATAAATGCCATTCAACAACATTCCCTTCACATCATTATGATAGGTTTATTGCAGGGGCTTACTGCCAGGAATAGAGGTATCCCCATGAGGTATGCATGTCACAGTTGTAGTTGATTGTGACTCTATAGTCTATATAAACACACTTCACCATGGTGCAAATCAATGAGCACCAATAACATAAACAATAGTAAGTTGACAGGCAGTGCATAAAGGAAGTGCCTTAATTGAAGTTGAAGGTTTACAAAAGAAGCAGATCCACAATACTAGTAATTAACAGAGTATCACCTCCATCCCACAAGAGCAGACCATGAAACCAGGAAATAAACTTGTCCTGGCCCAGCACTTACAGTAAAATGGCACTGCAGTAGAAAGAGAGAAAGCATATGGTGGGAGATCTGTGCTACCTCCAATCCTCCCTTTTTACAACCATAAAAACTGAGCTAATTACCGGGAACAGGATATTCGTATGTCAATTTCACTAACAATATTTGCTATATGACTCATGTAGGCTCTCTGGGACCTTCCCAAACTTCCATATGCATACGTAAATTAGCATACATTATACACACTTTATACATTATATATACACTCACCCTCTCTGGGAGAGAGTGCATTTCAGCTGCTGGTAGGGGACATAATAAGCTTGTTTTGTACCTTGATAAAAGTTGTGCTTTCATGTGTGGGACCTACCCTTGGGCCTTTCCAGGGAGCTCAGCTATCTGGCAACAGCTGGGCTTCCAGACAGGTTTTACACACAACTGGTGCACACAGAAAACCTACTGTTTCCCTACTTCCCATATTAGGAAGACGTCAAAAGGATGTGGAAACATCCTTCTCAATTTTCACTCCCATGCATCTTTGAAACAAAGTGTGTGTTTGTGTGAAATGTCAAGCATCAAATAATAACCTCTGTAATACTGGTAATCCTGTTAAAACTGGAGACAATACTCTGTACTGTAATTTCCTAATTTCAATATTCATTCCTGTCTTGAGTGATGGTGGGATAGATTGGCAGCAAGGACTGGACAGGCCAAATTACATGTACACTATCTACCATATCAACATGTTACTGGGGCAATACATTTTTGACGACTTATTAACTTTTGTGGCGAAGGAAATTTTGGACATGAGTCGCACAAAAATATTACTTCACATAATCAACATTATGATTTAACATTTCCTAGTAGACAAACACAAAGCCATGCAGTGTTGTTTGGAACTCTATTAGTACTGCCAGATGTGACCCACTGAAAACTCTATTTACAAGTGAAACTGGTGTGGGTGTCAGCAAATTCAATCATTGAATCAAATAAACCCCAACGACAAGTAAATTTGGTTGCAAGACGAATGCAAAACATGACTTTTATCCCAACATGTACAGACTTACCAGAAAAGGAAACAAACACATACTGTAACCACATTTCACTTGAGAAATGTATCTTTCTTTAAAAAAAACACAAGGATTTTCAAAATAAGGAAAAGTGAGCTTCAAGTTGAATGTACATCATTGATCATTGGCATGTTGTACTCCAATGTCCCCCATTTCAAAAGCTTGGGATCTATGGTGCTGTGAAAGCTGAGATAAAACAGAAACTTTATACCATCTAAAACTGGTGCAAGTTTAATAACACCTTATGGATGACAATCACCATAAAATGCAGGAGTTATTACACTATCATTGAATATCACAGGGACCTCTTCATCAGATCTCTTCAAAGTATATCTGTTATGTATATGGATAGGAAGGGTGTGACATGTAATGTAATAAACCTACTGTAGCTGCCATGTGCCTTCAAAAGTTGTGAGCTATATCAATAAATTATTATGGGGAGCTATACTGGCTGATCAATGTAGATGCAGGGACTTTCAGAGACTTTATTTATTTATTTGAGGGGCTTTCTGTGAATGATGAACATCGATGTAGCTAATAATCACAGGGATTCATAGTCATACATCAAATGTTCATCAAAAACAAGTGTGACTTATGTTTTATTCTAAACTGATATTGTAACCACAATAATGTCAATTTGTGAACAGGATATTTGTCACAGAAGAACCCCTCCCTTTCCTGTGCCCCCCTCCCCATCTCCCCTGTTGATATTGGACATGATGCTTGCTGCATGCAAAATGTATTATGGAGTGACCTGCTGAGTTGAATTTATGCCATTGGGAGAATGGCTATCAGCAGGCTGTGTGTGTCTACAGTACCCAACCCACACACCAGGGTATGGGGGCAGCTGGGATGACTTCCTGGGCCTACAGCAGAGTTCAAACACACTGTCACTGGAGCTGGGGGTAAACCTCAGAGGAGTGTACACAACCATTTATCTGTGTGAAATGGTGACCAACTAAACACCCCAAACCGTCTTCTGTGAGGGCCCTGTCGGGTTTTGCCTTCATGTAGAATTCTGACCTAAATGTGAACTTGCTAGTAGGACTGTTAATTAGGTCTGGGATATTAGAAGTCGTTTACACTCCACCGATAAAACGTTTCCTGGGTATCGTCAAGAGCTCATATGGCACCCAGCCCTACTGGCATTCCAGAAATTTTCCTGCACGGAAAATTCCGTGTTCCTTTTACCTCCCTGTCTGAGCTAGCTTCCCGATGATATTCGTTCGTGCTCCACCCTGACTTCCATACCAACACACGGGAAGCCTGCCCGCAGCAGCCCTCAATGTTGACGACTGAAGATGGGCACCAAATGTTCCCCTCACAGCTGCAGGGCTCAGCCTGGGCCCAATTTATTTATCGACCTCCTGATGTCAAACAAAAGTGGATGAAAGCAGGCATTCCGTGACACTAAAATAAGACACCTACACAACGCAAAATTCGACCCCAGATATAATATCAAGACTGCCTCTGTCAGAAACTCAGACGATCTGTAACCTGGAGGAGAAATGATGAATGTAAGGCTGGGCGGAACTTTGTTGATGGACAGTTACGACATTCCTACCTCATCAGCAGCAGTTGTGTTCCTCGGTGCCAGGGGCCTGGTTGGTCGGCCCAATTTCGTCCCTGTGCGTTTAGCCCTGCGTCTTTTGGCTCTTTTATTCTCTGCTGGAGACATTCTGCTCATCTGGCTTCACGTAGAAAACCCAGTGAAGGTGGATTTCGGTATGAAATACAGTTAAAATTGTGTATCCTTCTTGAAACCCGACCCAAGTTGACACTCAGAAAATCCAATATGGCGAATACATCAACTTTTACCCAGGATGCCCAGCGCGTATATTGGGTGCATACATTTCTAAATAGGGGGAGGCAGGTTTGAGAAAAGTATAAGACATAAATAATAATACATGGCATGTTAGTCAGTTTATAGATCTATCGCATGTTTCGTCTATCCAAGGACGTATATTATACTGCAAACAGGCAACGGTTTCCAAGCTCAAAGGTACCAGTATTTTGTCTGTTAATCATTTTGTGTAAGACAGGGTATGGCTAAAAATGTCATGAGGGATGGTCAAGAAATAAGATGACAATAGAGTCTAATTAGTTAAAACAAATTCAAGTTCCCACAATGGATAGGAAGAATGTATCACTATCTTGCTCCTCAACCATAACTAAATCTGAAATGTACAAACATTTCTGACTTTTAAGCCACATCACTTCTCGCGTGAGGTGAAAATAGATGAGAACTTCTGCAACCACTTTGTTAAAGCCATAGATCCTCAACCAGGGACGTTTGGTGGACAAGGTTGGATCCTTGTCCCATACTGCTCATGCTTTTGTTAATCTGTGTTATACCACCACCACCCCCCTCCCCCCAGCACTACTAGTAACTACTATGACTGTACTTTTCTACTATGACTGTACTTTTCATGTCACCAAGACAACAACAAAATACCGGGTAAAACTTTGACACAATATACTTTATTAACATCATACATAATCAATATAATGGAAACACTAAATTTACTACAGTATATGTTCATGTGTAAAGGATGTACAGTTTATTAATACTTTATATCTAGATGGCATACTTAACCATAAAAAGGAAATATTGAATATGATCTAAGAAAGTGCTCAATGCATTTCCCTAAACATGGAAGAGTGTAGTATTATCCATTTACCTCTTAACAACTTATATGCTAACAAACTTGAACTTAGAAGGTAACTATCAACTTATTGAACGGGAAAAATCATTCTGGTAACAGCTTTGCACTTGCTGTCCACAAATTAATAAATATGTACAAGAATTAATAAAAACACCGTATTCAGCAATAATTCAACTGTAAAGATAAGAGCTGTATGATTGGATGTTTGTACACACAGAAAAAAATTCATGAAACATTCCCAAGTTGTAACACTAAGTGATTGTGAACTACAATGATGTATTATAATATAGCCAGAAGACATCGACTGTCAGAGCAACCAGAAGGCTCCATTTTTCCAATAACCCAGGTCAATAATATCCCATATACATGTATAGCTTTAATGTATACAGTGCCATAATTCATGGTCAGTTCCTATAATCATCTCATAAACCACCATTATGCAGACTTGGCCATTCATTTGTTGGTTATAGGAACCATCCATGAATTATGGCACCATATAATACGGCGCCATAATTCATGGATGGCTAAGTATACACCTCAGGGCAGGTCATTAACCCTAACTTATATTCTGTGTAGCAAAAATGTAAATTATGTTGTTGTATTTTTTTCGAGCCTACATTGAGACATAGAAGATACTTGCACAGGTTCAGATCTGTTTCGGATATAAAGCATTTTAAAAAAAATGCAGTAAACAATGACTTGGGACATTACCATATAGAACTTATAAGAAATGCTAGAAAACTTTGCAGTATGAGTATTGTTATCAATCTTGAACTGGTTCTCTGTTACATGGGCACGATGCCTTGCATAGCTGTAGCCTTTAATGTGTGTTAATCAGGTATACTAAGGTCCATCACCAAGCCATCATTTGTAACACTTCAAGTAGATAATGGATAAAGCTCCCTTTCATAAATCTTCTTAAGTCAACTTAAGTATCAAGTGCTTTAGCTGGAAGAAGTATTGTTTTTTCCAGTAGTACCTAGTATCAGATGATAAATACAAGTATTTCAACATAAGTGATAATCTTAAACTACCAGGAAACACATTCCAACATAAACCGGATTGTTGAGAGGAACTCCTACATGAGAGAAAGAGTGCTCCATGAATAGCCTGCTCTTCCTACAATGTCTTTAAAACTCAGTGGACTGTTTGGTACAATGTACACGTAATAGCAATAACATTGTCAAATGTTATGCCAGGCCAAAGAATGTTCCCAGTCCTCTTATCATAAACTTGGATTGATTTTAACAACAAAAAAACATGATCATAACCACAAAGTCTCATTTACGCTATTGTTGTTTCATGAAATGACTGGATAGGGAACCATGGAAACTTTGGGAAACATCCTTGGCTGTTATTTACATTGGAGTAGGGAAACTATACATGTTTTTATATGAAGATGGGATGGATCTGTTTCACAGTTAACTTCTTCCTACAGTTGGGACATTTCTTTTGTGTCTGCAAAGCTTCCTTCAAGCAGGACTCACAGAAAACATGTCCACACACAGTTGACATCAGCCTACGACCTGTAACGCGGATCTGTCTCTCGTCGTCTAGGCACACGGGACAGGAAATTGTCTTTGGTGGGGAACTAGCACTTGTCGATGGTCCTGGGGCTTCATCACGAAACAAGTCCAGGAGCCTGGGACCAGGGAGTCGCTCAGATTCTATCGTGACCTCGTCATCGCTAACTAACACTTCTGTGTCCAACTGAAGCTGTCCTTGGTGCTGCCGGCCATTTAGGTATAGTGGCAACATGGAGTTGTTGGGCTGTGCGTGGTGAGGTCGCGTTAAGTCAACCACTTCGTCATTGACATGACAGACTACAACATCATCATCAGCATCATGGTGATCACTGGTCAAGTCTACTATGGCAGGTGCTACAGACAACAACAAAAGACAAAATGCACCATGTAAATATGATAAGCTTGCAATGTTGGTCGTCTGCCAATGTAAATGAACTTTGCACTTAATACTGAATATCCAAACAATGTATTTACAGTAGTTTGACAACTTGTTTTAAGAATGACTAGCTCAAGAGTGCCTAAGCATTTGCGTGGTTTGTGGATTTTTCCTTCGTACATTTTCTCATAACAATTAGGCCACACCAATTTAATTTCTTGGTTCACGGATTTTTTCATAAAAAATATGGAGCGAGAGGGCGAAATAAAAATAAAAATGAAAATTGTAAAATGGTTGGGGTAAAGGTAACGACTAATCCAAAACATAAAGAAAAAAAGTTTTCAGCTTGAAAAAAGTACAAAAACACTATTATTGTACAGTACCAGCACCTGTACCCACACTTTAAGGAGCTTATAATATAAAGGCCAATTTGCTACACCAGAAAGTTGGTGAATGGCTTCATTAATGGTGAAAATTTGCTGAGTGGTAATTTTTATTTTTATCTTTTTTTCCAAAAATTAGGAGCGAGCGAATCCGTGAACCAAGAAATTAAATTGGTGTGGCCTTAGTGCATTTTGCATAACGTTCACTTTGGATGAATCGCATTAAAATTCATGCAAATGCTTAGGCACCTCTGTAGCTGCTGCCATACACCTGCTAAGTTGATGAGTTATACTGAAGGCCATGATTAATTAATACAGATCCAGATCTATGTTCCAGATCTGGTAACCTACCATCTTCCACATCAATAGGCTCCTGCTGAGAGCCCACACCTCTCGCTACGCCTCGGGTCCGCGGGCGGGGCATCCTTCTTCTTTCTTCTCGCAAACCACTACGAAGTCGCAAGGACCGACGTCTCTACAGATGTTTCAAAAGAAAAAACAAAATCCTATGATTGTAACTAAGCTTGTAAAATACATTCCAATTTCTGATGTGACCAGTCCTGTCATTATAACACACAAGATAAATTACGTTCTTATAAAATGCAGATGTCTGCTTTTGCATACCCAACAGAGGGAAGGCACAACCGTCTACTAGCTATTCAACATGCCTACAGTCTTACTTGTACTGATTCAAAGGACGACTGTTGTCAAGGACGTTCTATTAAAAAAAACCCATATACTCCATATTATAGATGGTTACATATGGCATGTAATAATGGTTTACATCTGTCTCACATAAGTCTTCCCTGGCAGTAATACCTACCAAGCTCATCCCCTTCTTCACTCTGGTAGAACTTCTCAGTTCTGTAGATAAAAACAAGTCATTGAAAAATCAAATCATGAATGTGTCCAGATCAAGCCTTCAAGGCCTTGGTCTATATGAAAATATGACATACAGTAGATGACACCACCACCAGTACTACTAGTCTTGAATCTCCTGTCAGTCCTGATGCTGTCTGTCCATACACTAAAATTAATGCATACCAGCTACTTCAATTTCATTTAGCGGGAGAGATGTACTTCCTCAACGTACAGAAATACTGGGGCAAGATGGTTACAGTTACTGTCTACTGTACTAATTCAAAGTTGGGTGATATCCAGCAGACAGGCCATAGCCGATGCCGCGAAAACCCTGTTTTCTGGTTTTTATAGGGCTTCGAAATATTTCGGGGTTGACACAACAAAGGTTTTTTGATTCTAACAAATTTACCTTGATTTGCTCAAATATCCAGTTAAAACTTACCTGTTGGTCAATGGTAAGACCTGTTTTTTTATATACGGAGCAAAATTACTAGGAATTCGTCGGATTACGCAGTAAAATTCCTGTCAAACAGACAACACCTCAAAAACAACTGGCGACCTCTGCCATTTTCTGTCCTTTCATTGGAAGGCGAGCAAAGGCTATATTCGACCGCGTTTATTTGTAATACTTAAGTACAACTTACTAGTTATATAGTTCAATGTTAGCATTACATAAAACACATCTAAAATTTATTTGACCCCAAATACTAATTCTATGCTTATTTTCACGCAAAAATTTAGTATTTAACTTGTTCTAACGATTGCGCTTTGATGCTATCTCATTTCAAAATGAGAAAATTACCCAGCATGCTTTTCGAAAGACTACAGTTATTGCGCAATCTTAGTGGATGATACCAAATGCAATAAATGTGGGGGTAATACGATAACAGAATTTTACCTTTAAATATTCACTAATGGTCAGGTTCATGGCCAGTTACGTGTGCCAATTCTCTAGTTAGAATGTCTCTGTCTCGTATTTTCTTGACGATAAAACATTGTTCTATTCCAAATTCCAAAGAACCATGCGTTTCAAAACATTCGAAGGAGACTACCTCACAGCTACGTTGGATATTTTACTGACACAATTTTCGAAACTTTCCTGGATCAAAATATAACTTTTAAACCACATGGCGCCTGAGACAATGGCTGATTGTTCAACAAGGATTATGACACTTTGATTATTGTGTCACTTCACGAGAAAAAGTTTTGCATTTTCTGAAGTGAAGTGCGCGTGTGGCTGTTCCATCGGAAACATGAACCAGGCGACAGACCGAAGGGAGAGTAACCAGCGGGGCAGCAAAAGTGCAGCAGCTCTTCGGACATGGAGCCAGAATTCCCTGCACAAGGCCCGCAGCGTCCTGTCAGACATAGGTGGGTACCTGGCGATTACGGAGGAGGGGGCTCGTCTGGGCGAGTGGCGGGAGAGACTTCAACGGTCAGCTTCGGTAGGCACTGTCATATCAAACGTCTTTCTCCTTTGCTACTACGGATTTTCACAAACATGTGTTAGCGTGATTGATTGGTTGATTGATTATTTGTGAAGGATAAGTAACATGCATTGGCATAATACCGGTCATAAGCCTTATACCGGTCGATTAAAAATAGTGGAACTTAAAAAGATCTACACATGCAACAATAGTTATTTCTGAGGTATGCACACTTCAGACATCTAGGTGTCCAATACATAATTTACAAAGCATCGATAACAATGCATTCGAAGACAACAAGGCCAAAAGTTTTCAGGTCATTTTCGGGGCAGGCGAGCTCGTCGTGGGACAAACACACTGTCACGTTCATCGCCAGATTTGTAGATAATAATCACATGTGCTCACGGCACAAGACGAGCATGATTCAACAGCAATCTTGAATTTCTTTTGGTGACCTACAACTCGTGTAAAAGTGTGAGGAACCGTTGCATTATCGCCCGGATCTACGGCTGAATGGGTCAAATTGACTACGCCGCCATTTTCCCGCCATTTTTAATGCTACGGCCAGCAGTAAAGTTTTACGTCATAGCGGTTGTGACGGACCAAAATTAAATGAAAATTCTTGTCAGTATACGCCCATTTTCTCATGACTTTTTGTATGCTCATGCAGATTTTTGTTTTGTGCAACTACTAACAGGAAAGGAAGGAACAACAGAGGATGTATAAAGGTACATAGCGGCAGTTAATTGTGCCGTGTTTCGTTCGGCCGGTATAGTGCACCCCCTTCCAACCACGCGCCCGTTCTCCGTGCAAGTCCGCGGTGTGTTTCAATTACGATATTATGTTTTTAGCAGGACCAGAGAGACAACATAATTTACACAGAAGAAGTGGCAAAGGTAAGCTGTAACAGCAACATGTAACTGGAGAAAATGATGCGTTGATCATTTGCCAAATTAGCATTGCTTGAGAAATTGCAGTAAACCGACCGGTATTATGCCAATGGATGTTAGAGTGTTGTACAGGTATTTAAGTCAAATTCATAAAGGATTGAGGAACGTCTCCAAGGGGAGAGTACAAGGCTTTTCACCGACTTTCACAAGGCAGTAAAATTGTCCCCATTAGTAGTACGTGGGGATTTGAGGATCTAATCAGTAAGCTTTATGGTTTCCCTACAGAGAGGCAGCATTGGCTTCAGTCTGGACGACATGGTTTCCAGAAAGGATTCCGAGGACCCAGCTTTGACCAGACTAGAAAAGGTCTTATTCGAAGAGGACCGACCAGAGTTCAGTTCACAAAGGGAGGACTTGCGCAACAAAGATACATTTCCCTTCGGAAGGGCACTGTTCACGTCACCAGAGTTGACAGGCGAAAGCTCAGCCTCTGAACCTGGCTGCAGTTTGGCCCCGCCGAGCGGCCACCGACAAAATTTGGCCGACGAAAGGATCCCAATACAGGTGTGTCCAGCAGATGGAGAAAGTTTCGATATGCTTCATACTTCAAAAAGTCCGCATGACGGGACAATTTACACTTCTACCGTTAGATCTCGAGACCATGACTTCGTCACGGAGAGAAAAGTATCGCCTGGTGCACTGTTTGTGTCCGGTCGCTTGGGCGATGGTTCAGTACCAAGGAAAGCAACAACAACAAGCCAACAGGGCGGTCCTGTGCACGTAGGTACATCACGGCCTCGGTCAATTCTGCACACTGACACACCTATACTTGATGGTCCTCACACGACTCCTTTCTACTCATTTTATACGGAAGCTTACAAACTCCCCCTCAAAGAATCCAAGGAGCTTGGCGTCGCCTCCTACACACGGCAACAACAGTCCTTGAGGAGATCGAGGGAGGTCATAAGTCCGGGCCGAAGACTTTTGCGGCCCTCTTCGGTAGAGGCTGCTTCCTCGCCCGATCAGAAACCATCTACCGTCAGCTTCTCTGGGGAAGTATCCGTCACTGAATTTGTGCCTGCTCGTGGTGAGTATTGCATCATATTTTTGAAGAGGTTCATCAGTCACGTATGTTTAAGTTACTATCAATTTTCTTCGAACAATGACTGTTATTAAAGGTAGAGAACGTACCTCCAAATTTTCGATGTCTGTCAGTACATCTTGACGCGTGAGACCATT
>NC_049982.1:20814959-20820201 GCF_000003815.2 Branchiostoma floridae
ATTTGGAGGTACGTTCTCTACCTTTAATAACAGTCATTGTTCGAAGAAAATTGATAGTAACTGCATCATATTTGAAATGGTTCTAATTTGCCTTTTATTCAAAACATGACGAACGACCTCTTTGATCACCTGCTTAGCTAAAAGTCGTGTAACTTGATTAGATAAATTTGACAAATTAGTGGAAAGGTTCGACATGTACCACTTGATTGGTATATTCAATTCGTTTGATACTCGCAACGGTGTCTGGTTTGATGTTATGAAAGTGCTTTTTGTATTACCAGACCAAAGTCCTCGTTCTTCAGAGGAGGAAACCCCAGTCTCTTTTCTGGCGGAGGAGATTGATGATCAGCACCCGGAATCTGTTTCCGAATCTCGTCATCGGAAATACATCAGACGAATCGTGAGGCGCCTGAAGAAATCTCCAAGCAAATCTATTCTCAAAGGTAGTCCAAACGAACCTCAAAAACAGGGTAGACCTTTACCACAGTTAGACGTGCAGCCCACAACATTAGAAACACAGGTGTCCCCGAGAAGACCCTTACCGAGACTACCGTCAGCTTGGGAATCACCGTCATCAATCCTTCCCTCGCCTTCGTCGTCGTCTTCTAGTCTAGCGTCGACTCTTTCTTGGCCTTATTCCACTGGCAGCCATTTATCCAGAACCCTGGGATCATTGGATGTCTCATCAGATGATGAGCCTTCATTAGAGACAACCGGTGGGAGTCACGGACATCGTGAGTCTCCATTGGACACACGTGTCAGAGGTGAAGAGATGGCTGTCGGTCAGACGGGACTGAAACACTACAAACCTCTTCAAAGTTTGGAGGTGAGAAGTACATAATTCATCGAAGAATGATAAGAACTCAATGATATTCTAACGAGAAAAATCGACGATTCGTACTTGACGATTGATTGACGATTGCCATGTTTTATGTTGGATCCTAGCCTTCCTACTAAAAATTTATAAACCAGGCATGTGACAGGTGATCACAGGCAAAAGTAAGACTATAGCATTGCATGGGATATTCAAAATGTTCAAAGTATTACTTTTCATTTGTTTAGAATTTCAAAGTAGACACAATTGCCACAGTCTGTGCATGCGTTCACCACACGTACCCATTTGACTTTTTTTCACAAACGCAACAGGAAAATGGCCAACAGTTCCTTGACATTGGATCGAATAATTCGCTGCGGATGTCTCTGTTGAACAGAAAACAGACAATCAACTCTGCCTTACAAGAGGCACAGGGTAGGTTGTTCATATGTTTAACCAATAGCTCTTGTCTCTCAAGCACAAAAATTAAACTTTGTTCCTTGATATCTCAGACCTTGTATTGTCAATAGATAAACACACAGTCGTCCTAACACATTCTAAGTTGGACAAAGAAAACTAAAATGGTCAATCAGGGACGACAAACGAGTTTTCACTTTGCTCGAACAAAATACGATGTCACAAACAATCCACGTTCAATTACAAACTTGCATCAATATCACAATCACCAATCATCTGGCAGATTTATGTAATTTCTACATGTTATTCATATCGGAGTCGGAGTAAATAAACCATCCATTTCTTCCTTAGAGAAGTACGGTAAGACGTTGTCAGAAGCGGAGACGGCGATGTTTGAAGAGCAGGCAGATGGCAAGTTGCAGGACCCACGGGGCCACCCTTACTTACGGGCACAGATGGACGCCCTCCCCACCTACAGCCCTATCGTCATTCTCATCATCTGTATCGCACAGATGGCTGTCTTCGGTACTTTCTGTGCCTTAGGTAGGACTGCAATTTGATATATGCAATACAAATACAGATTGCGTACTGTACTGATTTATATCATGTTTACGGTTCGCAGGTGGTGCGATAGCCACAAGACTTAGGAAACTAGTGCAGGCCTGTAACAATTTCTGCTGATGATGACGACTGATGACATTTCAAAAATGTGTTTTACATGCAATATCTAAAATGCACAATTAGTATAATATCTGTTGCCAAAGCTTCATACCCGAACATACTACGCTAATGCATTACAACCAATGTTGACGCAGGGAGGACTTAGGTAGAATACTATTTTGTGCAGGAGGAACTGCTGACATCGCCCTGGAACACACCGTAGTGACAGCCAACAACATCCACACCTTCCTGGGGAGAGAGAGCATCCAGCGGGTTACGACACCCAACCTTTGGATAGGGCCGACCATGAGATACTGGATAAGTGAGTGACGTAGTAGACGTACATTGAAGGAATACACAGCACAGAGAAAATTAAAAAAACATCCCAAAGAAATTAATTATCCGACCGTCTGGATACGCAGTGACGGTATCTGGTCGTAAAAAAGATGATCCCAGTGAAGCGCGTTCTTGTGGTACATACGTATGATTTTGCATATGATAAAGCATGATTTGTGGGTGAATGCCACAATATGGGCTTTAAAAGCACTACAACATTTGGCTGGGGAATGAATAAAATCAAGGACCTTTTGTTAAAATCAGTTATAGAATCTAGTCGTCAGGGGGTTGTTCAGTCATCTTTGGTCCATCCACATTTTGTGCAGGTCAGGGTGCGACGTTCGCGCCGTGCATGCGCGATGATTACGTCACCAACCTGTACCTGGCGCAGCAGCAGTTTGATCTGTCGGTCCCGCTGGGCTGCTGTGAACTGCCGACACGTGACCTAGCCGGGACCACCACACAGACGGAGTGCGACACTCTCACAGGAGGTATGTTCGTCATATCATCATCCTGCTATATGAACGCATCTGTGCATAACAGGAGGTGTGGACGTTTTTATTTGTCCATAATTCAAACATGTACTTACATTGTTTGTCCCAATATAAAAAAATTAGTTTATATACAATGTCTCCTTGTTCATGACCTTGTCACGTGCAATTACCAATCGACGGACAAACCT
Organism: Branchiostoma floridae; assembly: GCF_000003815.2. NCBI lineage: Eukaryota > Metazoa > Chordata > Leptocardii > Amphioxiformes > Branchiostomatidae > Branchiostoma > Branchiostoma floridae. The sequence goes on from NC_049982.1 coordinate 20,817,869, forward strand.
TGGCTACTTATTACAACAGTACTAGTATATCCGTAAAACATTACGTTGGGCACACAGTAAAGGTTAACTGTAAATAAATACATCACCATTTTTCTGACTCGCTCCGATATTGTGCCATTGGGAAAGGCACCAAAAACCAATTTCCCCACTTCACTCAGGTGGAAATAAATGTTTAGCTTCGATTTGGGGCGTCCCTCGAAAATGACGTTAAACCAAGAGGTTGATAAAAGCTCCTTGGTTAAACGGAAGTCCCCGAGAAACTCCCACCCACCACACTGAAAAGAGTTGGGGGCCCTTTCGGCGCTTTAGTAGATCAATCAAACTTGTCTGGGAATGCAGCTTGTGCTATCTATCTAGTACAAACCTGATGTGTACGACATGACTCATGAGGTGGTCTACCGGCTATGTACACAAAGAAGCGAAGAAATGTTGCCAAAGTTAATCACTGAACTTGTTTGCAGGCACAGGAAGCTGGCGCGCCACCCCGTGCGGCTCCCGGCTGGCTGGAGAGAGCGCCACGGCCGCGCACATCATGAGACCCTGCTGCTATGGTATGGTGGGGAAATGTAAGCTGACAACCTTGCAGCACTGCACGTTTTTGAACGGCGTGTTCAGTACGTCAGGAGAGGAGCACTGTAGCAAGGTAATAAGAGCTGAAATACCCGGACGGCATTTTCCTAACTACAGTTACAGAGTAACCCACTCAAGCTTGATTTGAAATGTTGAATGACATCTCCGCGTACATATTTGGAGACGTTTTACACAATACGAAAGTGGGAAAAGATGATATAAGTGGATTCAAAAATCGGTTAGTATTCAGCCATATGACAAAAGAAAATGGTTTTTGGTCTTTTTATGTTGATTGTATTCTGTCCAGGTAAACTGTCTGGCTCAGACCTGCGGTCCCGGTGACTTATCGTCGGACTCAGCACAGCCGTACCAACCCCGCCCATCTGCTCTGACCAGTCAGTGGTGGCGCTGGCTGCTGTCGCCATGGTTACACGCCGGGCTGATCCACCTGCTTCTGGTGGTGGCTGTGCAGTGCATTGTGGGAGTGCGTATTGAACGCATGGTGGGCGGAGTGCGGCTGGCTATCATCTACCTCATCTGTGGAGCCGGCGGGAATTTGGTGCGTTCAATAAGGCCATGAAATTTCCTGTTACGGATGACGCCCCCTCACACATTGGTTTTACCTGTTTGGAATGCAAAGAAATCCAGCTCCTTTTAAGAAAAGGGCAACTATTCCTAACAATGATCGAGCGGTCGTCATCTGCTATAAAGGATGGCTCTTCAGCACCAAGGAGATCATAAGTTGTGGAGCCATTTGCTGGGAATATCAACACCTTCTGAGGACATATCTTACAATCAAATCACTTGATCAATACCTCACACATTTATGAGTACAAAATCTACCAGCTAAGACCACTAACTTTTTTTTACGTTTTCCTGTCGACAAAAACAGGAAACATTCGAAAAGATGTAACTTAACTGCAAGTAGATTCCCCGTTGGCACGGTATGTCTCAACACAAATATTTAAAGGTTAAACCCACTCTTCAATATTGCTATCCTGATACCAAGTTATGAACGCTATACCCGCTCCATTTCACTCTTTCACTTTATGTCCTTGCGGATGTTGAACGGGGTCTTCATAGCGTTAAAGCCTGGATTTAGCTATAGGGCTTTGATAAATGTGGCAACATGGGTTGATGACATGCAGTAACACGCCGCTCAATTTCATCACTTTTAGATGAAAAACATATTTGACTGCACTAAATCTTTTCTTCTGAACCCCATGCAGACAGGTGCCGTGTTCTCCCCCTACACCCCCCAGATGGGTGGGGCTGCTGCGGCCTGCGGGCTCCTGGGGTGCGCATGCGTGGAACTCCTGCAGGCCTGGAGACTCGTTCCCAGGGCGCTCTGCAAGCTGCTCACCCTGCTAACAGTTTTAACTGTCCTCTTCATGGCGGGAACTCTCCCTCTGGTGGACAACTGGGCTCAGCTCGGAGGGTTTGCTTTCGGACTACTGTCAGCACTGGTCTTTCTCCCCTACATCGTCCTGGGGAGGTGGGACGCGCGCAGGAAGAGGTGTCTGGTGGTGTTTGGTTTTGTCATGCTCGTCCTGATGTATGCAGTGCTGCTTATGATGTTTTATTACGTCCAAGGAGACTTCTGTCCCGCTTGTAAACACTTCAACTGCATACCTTACACCACTGATGCTTGCCACCAGCCGGAGGACAACTATCCATGAGATTACAAGTGATAAAGAGTGCAATAAAACGACATGAATGAGATAAACAACACACTTTGTAGTTGTCAGCATCTGCATTCTTTC
>NC_049982.1:20820301-20824228 GCF_000003815.2 Branchiostoma floridae
AACATTGTTGGGACTGCCATCCAAGATCATTTTTCAACAACACAATTCAACATTCACAATTCAACAAGCCTCCTTGAGAGATGAAGATACATTATTGTTATCACCATAGTTTTTTTCACAAAGGAGGTGGCATTTTAGTCATCAATAATTGTAAAGAAATCGGGAAAAATCTGCACATTCAATTGGGAAAATATACATAATTTGGAACAAAGTATGAAACAACATAGTTTGGACAAAGTCAATGAAATATATGATAAATTCTACCTCAACACTTTCCCACAACCATCTGATATCCCTCCTGTCCCCCTCTGTACAATTAACATTTATGTCTGTGCATCAGAACAACTACAACACATTTATACAAACAAGGACATTATAAGATATCCTTGACCAAAGTTACAATCCACACCACACCAGTGAAAATGGTCCCATAAACTCACAATCATAACATACTGCTGACATGGGATATATGGCACCAATGGTAAATGTCACCCACAGGCCTATCAGAGTTTAACAACTATGTGCTTTACAATTACATGTATATCATATCATATCATATCATATTATAGACAATTTGGGGGGTAGGCCAAAACTGCTCGGCCCTCTTGAAGATTTGATATTCATGACGTTGCCATTGTCCAGTCCATGTGTTTCTTTTTTGTGTCACGCATTGTGAAAACTATTACTGGATCAACATGGCAACAGAACTTCCTCCGTTGAAAAACATTCCATGATAAATTCTCTCCTGTAGGCAACCATATGATATGTAAGCCTTTTCACAATTATTGTCATCAGGTAAAAGTTACCATGGATCTCTTGTAGGTTTGTGAATAGAACAGGTATCACGTCTATATATGACCACGGTGCAACACCCCAACACTCCCCAAGAGCCAGTATCCCTGTTTACGCTCATTTGGCAACCTTATATCTTCTTTGGCCAAACAAAATTCATGATATCATGCCTGTACTTCATACAAGAGTGGGAAAATCACATTGTTCTGTGACAACAAATTATTATATTTTTAGTTTCATAGCCTTAAGAGTATCATGCTTTCATTTTCCTGTTTCAGAAATATATTTTAATGATCTGTAACAACTTCTTAGCTGGTTATGAGCAGTGTTTAACAGCCTTCCACATCTGTCAAAAGAAGTGAGATTGTTTTTTCTTAGGAGACACAACATCAATGTCTGTGTAGATGTTATCCATAAACCCTAGTTGGTGTGGTTTTATATATACTGTGGCAGAAAAACACTTGAGGATCACTAGTTTTGCAGACACAAGCCCACTATTTCTCTGATGCTGATCCTTCCTGGGTTTGATGCCTAGATCTATCCTCTTCATTTTCTTCATCTTCATTGTCACTGGATCTTTTTCTATGTTTTCTGGGTCTGTACCTGGAAAACAACAGACTGAACTATAAGATACACCATAAAAACAGAAATTACATGCTTCTTGAACAACTTATTGTCTTTTTATGGAAAAAGCAGAATTGTCTGTCTTCCAATACTTACAAACAACATTTCAGACAGTGTTCAGTTCAGACAGTGTTACTGTTAGGGTTAGGGTTATCCTTCCTTTCAAATACTGGGTAGCTCTTGGTTATGGCCTAATACTAAACCTTCCCAATTGTATGCAATACTTTAACTTCATATCCATCCTATTCTAGCTTAAGTTCACTCTCAGAACACTTTCATTCCTGAAAACTCTGGCATAGGTTTATAAAGAAGCAAATGGCATTTGAACATTTGCCTAGCATAGAGGCAAGAGTACTGATTGGTGTCACCTCTTAGAGGATGAACTAAACTGAACTGTAATAATTGTCTCCCAGTCAGACAATCCTCATACATGTAATGGCATAGTAGTGGGGTTTGAGTAGGCATTTGGAAATTCAAACCCTTGTTACACTGCTTCTGAGAAATATTTGATTCCCAAAATAATGCAGAACATAGCGGTAAAATGTTTCAGTGAGTTTGGGGGCCAGACTATCCTGCAGAGAAGCCATAAGAGGCACAAACCTGAGCCAGAATAGGGTAGATTCCAGGCTAACAATACTGTCCTACCTCTCCCAGTGTCTGTGGTTGAGTTGACCAAAGTCCTCCAGTGTTGCAATGTCCCTGAGGTAACGCCCAAGTCTCTTCAGCTCCCTGTCCTTGTGTCTGTTCAGGTGAGCTTCTCGGAATGGTCGCACCTGGAGGGGATTTAGCGAGAAGGAAGGATTTACTGGTGTATCTTGAATACGTTAGCTCATTACTTTTGCCAAGAAGGCTATTGGTACTAGCATAGTTGGTTGGTTGAACCCAACTCAAATATGGACAATGCAATGATTTTTTACTAATAATAATAACTCCAAAAATCTGTGCACAAAAGACTCTTACTCTGAGTCCATTCTGAGGGTTCATGAGGAAGTTTCTCCTGATATCATCAAACATGATGGTGTTCTTACTGCTGTACTCATCAAACTTGCCCCAGATCACAGCAAGGGGCTTACACTGCAAGAACAAAGAAGAAAATCAAAGGTCATTCATTCATCAGAGTGAAGATAATTGATCAAAATACCTTTTAAGTTCAGGGCAACTATCACTAAAAAGTCATTTCTACCAAGTTTCTACAGTCAGAGACAATTGATTGAATTAACACTGTTTATACATGCAGATAGGATTTTAAAACGCCAAAGGGAGCCAAATAGATTCCTTTGTAGCAAAATGGATCATTGTTTTTAGTATCATCCATTCACAAGTTTTCAGACAATCAGGTCCAGCTCTGGCTCTGGACCTGCTCTGGACCTGTACCTGAATTTTCACTAGTACTGTGAACTTCTGGCTGACTATGGTAGTGGCATTCATGAGTATGGTACCTCAACAACACCATATTTGGGTGTGTGCACCGTGATCATGGCTGAGGAGTCCAGGAGGAACATGATCTTGTAGTTAGGGTGGTCGGACATGCCCAGTTCCTAGAAAGGGAAGGGTGCGGATATCACATCATCAAGATTAGTGGACATCTTAAGTCTGAATTGGAGAATGGTAACCAGACACATAGAAACATACATTATTTCTGTCAGAGTTTTGATGGATTTGAGCCAACACACACAAAGACAGTGGTTGGTTCTAAAACATGTTCCATATCTACATGCAGACTTGTTAAGCACTACTTCACAACACATGCTTTGGTGAGAGCAGTAGATCAGGCTTCATTCATACTAGTAAATATAAACAAAAAATATGGGGGTGTATCAGAATACCTTCATTTTGGCCTCTATCCACTTCATGCTTGTAGCAGCTACAGGGAGGGACCAACAAAAGACATATTGTGTTTACCCCTAAAACATGACATTTACGATATAACATTATACTTAAAATGTAATGCATCCATGTGTACTAATTATGATGTGACAGATTCAATCCATTGATTTTCTTTCATTGACTTTCATTGCCACATGCTACATGTTGTATGTGGGAGCAAATCATTCAAACCATTACATGTCCTCTGGGCTCATACTTACACCATATGACGATATCGTAGTGCTCATAGCTCTGTGTGAGAAACTCATGTAAGTATGGTCTCATCAGCTCCAGCGCATTCTGCCCAACCGATCGGTGGTCTGCAAAGATATAAGAAATCAATAGTTCTGTATTGAGTTTTTACCTACATTGCTGGCCTGATAGAGACATGTAAAATGTACATCATATGTCACTCAACATGAAAGGTCATCTGCTCTGGTTGAAGTCAAAATGAAAACACTGTCAAATTTCTAGATAAGTACAACTTCCTTATAAATATAACTTCTTCATGAAAGTTGGTGACAATGATATATCTAGACTTGAACGTCCTTACCAAAAATGGTATAGTCCACATCCAGCACCAGTAGCTTTTTCCCAGGCCGGGAAGGGTTCAAGATCTTAACTTCATAGTCCTTGACTCGACGG
>NC_049982.1:20824328-20828133 GCF_000003815.2 Branchiostoma floridae
GTTCCTATCCTAATAATTGTAGGTATAATGTGTAACGCATTATACTAATAGATGAGATGAGATGTATTAAAAAGCAAAAAGAAAATAACACAAGGCAGACCAGGTTTTCCTCTCGGGTTCCCATCATCATGATCTTGGTCCCAGGTTTGATCTTCAACAGAGACAACTGGATGCCATCATCAGGGGGTTTACCTAAGGGTCAAATTGAACAATGAACAATACCTTGAGTTGAGGATCTACTCTCTGTCATCATCAGGCCTGACTTAATGTTTGACCTATATCAGATGATATTCTGCCCAAATCTATTATGGAAAAGCATTTACCAGGAAATCCCAGCAGTACTAGTGCAGCAAACCCATCCCCAACTCTTTCAACCTCCTTGCCCCAACAAAACCAACCAACATGCCCCCCTCCCACTCGCCACCTTTCATTTTCAGCCCCAGGAGTTTCTGTCGGGCCGGTAACACCCCTGTCTGCTGCTTAATCCGCTCCTTCAGATCTAAGACGGTATCGCTGCCCTCCAGGTCAGTGACCGGGTATTCCGTGCCGCCCCACTTCACCACCACATTCACTTTCTCCGCCATAGCTGATGAATGATGGGAAGGCAATGTTGAGATTTTATTATCCCAGTATGCCATTCGGTAGGACGATTCCACTTTATCGATTGTAAGCTAAATCTATATTTTTCAATATCAACAATAAAATAGATGACCATAACTATATGATATGTTACCATATGACGATTTATTAAATCTAGAGATGTTTAATTAGTCTAAACTAGTCTGAACTGAATGTTGTCGATGAAATAATGTTTGCAACACCCCTATCTTCCAGTGTTAGCCACCAAAATGGCGGCCGTTGCCAAACCCAGAGCTGCCAAGCAGCAGAGCGAGGTAAATTTTCGATGATTTTAAGATATCTGAGAAATGTCTGATTTATATATCGTTACTAATGTGAAGTAGTAATATTCTGACACGTTATGTTTGTGTTTTTCCTCAGACCGGGCTGTTGATGTCCGTTATCAGGACGCTGTCTGCTAGGTGGGTGGAGCTGACAGCTCATCAGGCTTGGACTTGTTGTCTCTAAAAATTATAATACTATTATCTATAATAGTACTACACAGAATAATTTGCCTCCGTCGATAGATGACCAAAGAGTTTATACTTTCACCAGCGTTGCTTAGTTGATTAGGAGTAGTAGTATATTGCAACAAGTACTAGATTTTAAAGGAAAGGGACCATACAAGATTGTATATTCCTATGAGTATTAAAAGTAACGTTAGAGTAGAGTAGACCCAAGAGGGAAGTGATCTGATTTATAGATTTATTTTCTGGGAAAGATCTGCTTTTAGACATGTGAATGTAAAGCTTGTACACCATTCCGAGCACACGTGTGCAATGACAAGGGTGAAGGCCCCTGACTTGTAAACAGTTTTATTTCACCGAAAGAAGAGAAGAAGAAGATTTGTCTTGATTTGCTTTGTTTATGTCTCATTGGCCTTCACCTTTGACATATTACCCGGTCTACTTTACTCTACTCTTCACATCATTGCACATAAATACTCATGAATGATGAACAACAACTAGCAAAGATATTTCTGTTTTTCTGTGTACTAGGGGTACAGACCTAATCTCCGAAAATGTACGAATCTCCATTTTCTATCAATTTGCAAACTGCAGTTAAATTTACATTTTGTAGAAAAACGATTTTGACCAAAACCTGTTGGTCCCCTTGTAACATTATAGACACAAGATACTCGTAGTAGGCAGATGCTCCCTTAAAAATTCCTCCATGTCATGTCTGGTTGGGTTTATTTGTTTTGCCACGACATGACATTTTGTATAATTTTTTTCTTTTTGTTGAACTTTCCATTTCCACTGAGATTTTAGAATCTTTCTTATTTGCTCCCTTCATTGTGCCCACTGGAGAGGGGAAAGGTGAATTAAAACAGCATCTTTTTTTTTTACAGTACTGTACTAAGTACTAATGTATACATGCTATTTTGTTTAAGAGCACTGATGCATGTGTTTATGCCACACATCTCACATGTTCTCAATATCTTCAACTAACGACTAAAGAATGATGATTGATGCATAGATAATGAAGTGGACATAAATAAGAAATTATGAAGTGGATAAAAATTAATGGATAAAGTATAAACACTTTTGGAAAGAGTTTCAATGTTCAAATTTTGACTGTTTTATAACTTTAAGAATGAATCTTCTGCTTATCTACTATATTAGTTAGAATATTATCCCAAAATTAGAAAATAGTGTTAAAAATGTAAAAGAGAGAAAGGGGTGGAAACAGAGTGTAGGTTCTGGATTGCTCTATTCTGTTAGATGTGCAAATATATCTTGTACCATGACTGCAGTATGTACCTGCTTCACCTCCCCTCCTTGTCTTCCCGTGTTTTGTGTCTTTTTGTGTTTTTCTATGTCGTGTCTCCCTCCACTGTCTGCGACCAGAACCTTTGCTGGAATAGACATAAGTACCAGGTTTGTCTGTGTCTCAAAACCTCTCTCAGAGCCTAGACTGGAATTCTAAAATCTGCCTGGAGTCAATACAAGCACGATCCGTGTGACTGTGTTACTAGCAGTAATCTATGTTTATGTCAAGTGCTTTCACACTAAAGCCGTTACTAGATTGCTACATGCTATTACATATATGTATTTATGTATATGTATGTATGTTTATGTTGATCATTTCCAAGTATGAGAATGAAGTGCCAAGCCAGTGCCATGTACTAACCCCTACCTTTGATAAATCATACAATTACAATATGCCCCCTTTGCTGTTTTCCCCATTCCAGTGATACACGTTCACTACATGCAAAATGGCTCTTTCATTTTCACAGTGAGGATTTTGAGCAACGTGAGGTGGAGAAACAGCGACTGGAGAAAGCCTTCAAAGAGTGTGACTCCAAGTTAGACAAGCTTGTTGAAGGTGATTATCTGATATGCAGAGTGATGTCACTGTTGTTATACATGTTGCTGACAATGTGCTCTATCTTGTATATACAGATATTACAGGCCATAATTTAACCAGACTTTCATTATAGAATATCACCTAGGAGTTTGTCCTATATTTATATTATATTGCAGTACTGCTGTAAGCATGTGTCAATACCCTGTGACTTCATATCCAGAAAGGTGTCAGCATGTTTAATAAATGAGGGTACATTGTTCATGATTTAAAAAAATAATAATGTTGAATAAGTAAATATCCCAATATGTGGATGTTTAAGCAGTATACAGTGATGCGAATCTTTCCAATTTTTTTTTACTACCACTAAATATCAGGTTTGCAAAAGTGACTTTAACATGTTACTGATGTGATGCTCCAATTTGCACTTTTTTCAGACAACTATGATGACTTGACAGCAACCGTGAACCATTTCAGCACCATCTCAACAAGTATCCACAGTATGTAGTAGGATTTCCTTCACTTTAATAAATCTTACACAATCATGCTTATCAGCCTCATGTCTTGGCATTTTCCTAAAGCTAGAAGCCATTTAAAAAACTCTTGAATGTAGTGTTCCCATATAGGATAATACCAGTGATCACCTCTATTCAACAACCACCTGGCCATTGTGACTTTCGTGTGGTCCTTTACATAATTTTTTTTCAAATTGAGACAAGCATTTAGCATCCTATCTACAGTGACCACCTGTCCACAATAACCAGATGTAATGCAGACTGAGGGCATTCTTGTAATGGATTTGATACAAATTTCAGTCATCTTATGGACAGTCAGTTCTGTCATAAACTTTGAATAGCTGTGCCTTTATCAAATTGTTGTT
>NC_049982.1:20986046-20988736 GCF_000003815.2 Branchiostoma floridae
TTCGTGTTGGTCAGCACGAGCTAGTCTTCCTGGAGGGTAACCATGACAACAGTATGAATGACAGCAGTGATGATGTCCCAGATGATGTCATTGAGGATGTGTCGTGCAAGTCCTCCAACATGTACAGCTGGGATTACTACGAGGAGGACAGCCTGACCAGCATCAAAGTGTCTGTACCTGACGGGGTGGTGTCTGCTGTCAGACATGACAGACCAGACAAGGTCATCTGGAAATACAAGGTCAGGGCTAGGCATATGAAGAGTAATCGTCTTGCTAAGTGTGGTGGAAATGCTTATTTACTAGTTGTACAAGGTTGTTTAGGTCATGCTTGAAAAAGGTTAGGGGTCAGGCTGACAGAATGTTTTGAGTCAGTTGAGGAATGGTCTAGCTCAAGCTGATGGAAAGTAAGGTTACAGGAGTTGACCTTGTGGCAGGAGGAAGGCAGGATATTTATATGTCTGTTTCACCACCCCTCTACAGTTTGCCAGCCCTGTGGCAGCAGCATGGACCCTGGAGGATGGTGAGCTGCTGTCTGTCAGTCTGTTTGACCACACCCATGTTCCTGCCCTAACCTCTGAGGATCAGACCCTCCCTCCTTGAGATGTCACACAGCCTGCTATGTACCTGGGTAGGTCAAGTTAGCTTGTACATGGTGGCTCAGCAACTGGTAATGTTTTACATTGTATTCAAGGATTAGAGAATATGTCATACTCAATGAGGGTTTCATGAGTGAGTTAGTAAGTGGGCGGTGACATGTCAGGGCTCGAGATATCACATGCACATGCAAGTTTGTGCATGTCGAATTGGTGTGGTGCAAATTGAATTTCGGTCCCTGCATGTCCATCAAAATCCTGACATTGAGTATTGTGTAGAGTAGAAAACTATAAACTAACATTACCCTCCTCTCACCAGGTGTGCACAATGGCCAAATGTATGTCCAGCTGTCATCCAAGATGGCTGCTGAGGTAGACATGGTGGCTAAAGCTAAACTCCTCATGGACAAGAAACTGCCCATGGCCATTCCTAGGTAGGTGCTTTTAATTTGTGTACATTGGTACTGTACATAAAGTATAATCAATGAAAAAGGGATCTGAAGACTAGTCGGAAATACTGTCAAAACTGTGCAAAAAGACAACTCATGGGACTGATAGAAATTGGTCAATGTAGACAGATGGTCACTTCAGACAGGATACAGGATTTGTTATGATTGTGTCTATGGGAAAATTATAGAAGGAACCATCAAAAAGTTGTCACATTAGCCAGATGATCTTTATGTAGAGGTGACTTGTACAGGTTTCAGTGTATCTTACTTTGCTTCTAGGGTGTCATGGAGACCATACCTGGCAACCTCTGACACCAGGACACCCATCCTGCTGACCGGTGGACAGTCCCCCCCTCTCCTGACCTATGAACCCGACTTGGACAGGCCACCCATTGACCATCCCACAGGCAACGTGGACTATCCCTATGGTTAGTAATTTTGTGTCGTTGCTATTTTCACTGTACGTAAAGGCGGAATTTTGGTGAGCTCTTTGACAATATTGCTGTAACTTGCCATATTAGATATATATGCAACAGATCAAAGTATAATTACAATGTCTGTGTATGTCTGCCTGTACAGACAATGGGTATTACCTGTTTTCGGATGACCCAAACTGCTGTCCACTAGAGGAGGCAAAGGAAAGACATAGGAGGAGCGTGGAGCAGAACTCTTCATCTAACAAAAAACTTGTGGTGGAGGATGACATTGTTGTACAGGTGCTCAGCTGGTGGTAAGAGCAGTCCAGTTTTTAAAGTTCACAGGGATCTAGTTTTTCAGAAGAATGGAAATGGTGTGGGGTAGGTGGGCAGAAAAGACAGAATAATCATTTTTGCGGTGGTTTGAACATTGTGGTACAGAGTGGTCACATAAAAAGTGCAAACACGAAACCTCTGCAAATAATTGAAGTGACAGGTTAGGTGGGTCTCCCTATTGGAATGTCACAGAAAATTCGTTCCCTTATCTCCCTTTACCTTCCATTATATAGTCATAATGAATATGTTGGACATGCATGTACCTGGTATGTGATCCGGCTACTTTACTAGTGCACTATATAGATTAGATTCCATGGATTGTAAGGGGGTTTAAAGCCCAGGGTCAGCAACAGCTTGGACATGTTGTAAGGAATTGTATTCATCATTTCAGATAGTGACGTAAAGTTGGTGGCCTGTGGCTTTGGAGCATAACTTAGCCAATTGAAACCTTCAGGTGGTAATGAAACTTTTGCCTGGGTACCATCCTTTTTCTACCGGGCTTGTAGCAAGTGCAAGGAGCCTGAGTAGAAATAGGGTGGAATCCCAGGCTAACCAAACCTCTGTACATAAAATGAAGAGCACACTTATTGCAAAGATTAGGGTGTGCCTGACTGAAAACATGAGCTGTAGGAAGACCTCATTGCACTACTAGCTATTTAAAAAAGCATCACATTTCACCTCAATTGAGGGTGACAAAAGAAGAAGGGCTGAGTTGAAATGTAGATGATGTTTGTCTGTTGTCCTCCAGGCAGGAGATAGTGGCCATCAGCGTCGTCACATCTGGCATCATACTGCTCTTCCAGAACTTCAGGAAAAAAGACATGAAGGTGAGGGAGGCTGATAATGCATGCAAAGCGACTTTAATGTCATGGACTTGTAGGTATGAAGCTTTTCAT
>NC_049982.1:20994585-20996243 GCF_000003815.2 Branchiostoma floridae
AAAAAAGTGGTTTGACTGCGTAGTGCGTACTACACTTGTGTGCTTTGTTTTCTATCGATTTCTTGGCATCGAACCGGATCTAGAGATGGCGATAAACTGGGCCCGACTGGTCTGAAATTGTAAAAACAAAAGGGCAGCTCAGGTTCTAGATCCGATAACTTCTTAGAAATAATACAGTGTCCTTGAGTTCAGTTCTAACGAATGTACTTTGTAGGAACTGATGTTAATACTGGGCTGAGGCTGTAAAAACAACGTCAATGGAGTTGTTCACAGTGACAGATGATCATTATCGGCTTGACGGGAGAACCCATCGCCAAACTAGAATATGGATCACTACGTTTATTTTTAACTACAGGAAAGCAGAGGTGTACAGCCTGGGTATTGGAACCATGCCCATACCTTATTTTCCAAGTATGAAGACGTTTTCTCCTGTTTTGTCCCTGAATAAAATCTTATCCGTGTCGTCTGCTACCGCCGCTGCTTCTGACGGATTCGGATATCTTCGGTAAAATTCGGAAAGCCGAATGCCTGTCGGAAATGCGACAAATCCGATTCATGAAATATCAAAAATATAAGTCATGTTTATCAACTTTTCTTAGAATATATGAGGCCTTAGAGCTAGAATGGGAAACGTTTTAAGTTTTCTCACTTTTCGTGTAGATTGTCAAAGTTTTGATAGTCACGTGATGTGATAGCTTGGGTGGCCATTTTCGTTACCCACGTGATGGAAGTTTTGTGAGTGGTTTGTTGATTTTCTGAACTTTCCTATTTTGTCGACGTTTGACGATTGTTCTGTATGTTGCATAGAATGTTTTGATATCATGGGGTTGAAGGTAAAGGTTTGTTATTAGTCACTAGCGCCACTAACTGTTAGTTTGGAGAGTTTTTGCACGTCCACTATCTAGCAAGTTTCAGCTATGATTTTTGCACATCTGGCATGTGCAAACCAATGAGGCTATGGCTCAAATAACCTGGTGCAAACTGAAACTAGCAACTTTCATATATGCACGTGTAATGTACGTATAACACAACAGTATTGAAACTTTTAATGAATACATGTATGCTCGAAAAAGCCATAGAAAACCGGCAGTCACCTAATTCATCGTTTTCACGCTTCCCAGAATCCTTTGCTTCAGGGTTCCGGAAGCCAAACTGTAGGACTATTCTCCTTTTACACACTTCCCATAATTAAGTGCGAGAGGGTTCCGGATATGGCTGCTCCGAACTCCGGAACTGACTCCAAGGGCACAGAAAATTGGTTCTAACCAAGTCCGAACACAGAAAACATCAAGGAGATGATAGTTTGGTGTGGATCCGATCACAGGACAATGGTTTAATCACTTTCCGACAGGAAAAAAACAAAGGCTGCAGACGAAACGCCAAGTTGTGGCCCTTGAGGTCATCGGAAGAAACCAACTAACAGCCACAGTGGTGCACGTGTTAGGTAGTTACTTCTGACCACAAAACTTGTAAGATTCTCGGCCCAAATGATAACTGTACTATATTTACCAGACAACTTATTAGTTTATATGCTTTTCCGCCCTCGTACTGAAGGTTTTAGCTGGTTCCACCCTGGTTTCGCACCCTGAGCAACTGTGGTAGCATCCAAGTAACATCCATATCCGGAACCCTCTCGCACTTAATTATGGGAAGTGTGT
>NC_049982.1:20996343-20998041 GCF_000003815.2 Branchiostoma floridae
AACTTTTCCTTGCTTGTTTTTTTGTAGACCTGCCAGACAATATCCTTGTTGCAAACATCATCAATGCGAAGTCAGTAGCCTGTGCTGCAAAGGGTACTGTCAAGTGCACCAGCTGTGACAACCTGCTAGAGGCCTCACACCGCTGTTTGGACTGCCAGAGGTTCCTCTGTGTCAACTGTCATGCTGCTCACAAGCACATGCAGGTAGGGGGCACTGCTAAGCATTTGTTTTCACCCAGGCATTTTTGTTAGCTGCCCAAGATTCCAGCAGTGTTCACTACATTTTCCAAGAGGACAAATGTGACATTTGAGTTTAGATGAATTAATAGTCAACATATATTTCTTGTTCCCAGATTTTCCGCAGGCACAGAATGCAAGACATTTCTGAGTTCTTCTGCCAACAACAGGCTCAGAAGAGGCCATTGTACTGCACTAAACACCAGGGGGAGATCCTGGAACTTTTCTGTGAGACCTCAGGGATGTTGTGCTGTAGCAAATGTGTAGAGGAGAACACAACAATCCCTAGGTGATTATGGTTTCAACCTAGTTCCCATGACAACCAGGTTGAAAAACATTGACTAGATATTGACTTCCTGTCATGCAATTCATGTGTGTAAATTACATGAATGGCAAATTGTTGCTGAAGCATTTCAATCATGAAATTTAAAAGTAGTTATTCACTTGTTTTTGTACTATTTGCATCATGTAGTTTGATAATCATCGAAGAAAGGAGGTTTAACCCCCTTGATTAAAGGTACAAGCTGGACAAAACTGTAAAATCAACTTTTGGCCACATATCAGGGTTATCAACAGATGAGGAGTTTGCGTCTATCATTACAAATGTACTATCGTATAACTTGCTAGCAATTATGAAAACAGAAAGTTCCATGTCTTCCTTGCAAAATGGTAACTTCACTGGGGAAACTACCAGTAGTGTGTGTCTTTACTCATTAGTGTCTTACTTAGAGTCTTGTAAATGGTGTTACTGATTGACTTGTGAAAGTGCTGAAACAGTTCTTTTCTGCATCCCTCATTCCCTGCGTTCCCATGGTACTGTTTCAGGAATAACTACAAGTCCCCAGATGAGATAGCAGTGAGCTACAGGAAGACTCTACGCTCCAGTATCACTGGGCTGGAAAAGAAACTAAAGAGTTTGGAGGGTGAAAGGGACAGGTATGATAAACAGTGTGTTGAAATTTTAGGGGTATGTTAGAGTTGATAGGGGAGGTGAGCTTCTGCATTTATGCATAATCATATAACTTCTACAGACCTGTTGTGCTTGTTGTCATAGTTATGTGTTTTGTGGTTCCACCATGTGTTGTTGATGTGTCTGTTAAGTGTCCACAATTATAAACATTGCAGTCATAGAGTGTTTATGATGTTGAAAGTTGAGTGTTTTTCCTGTGTCCAGGTTCGACAGGGCCTTGTCACTTCTTCTGGAGAAACAGAACCGGGCAGAGGCAGAAATTGTCAGGTCTACCTCTGAGCTTATAAGCAAGGTGGGCCTGGTCTACCCTGTTGTTAGTGACTATATTGTTCCTTGTCTAGAGACTGGAGAAAGTTTCTTGGTGACATCTCGTGCAGACATGATGAGGTGTACTTTGTCTATTTGTTTTTCTGTACACTAGTTATGGTTGAGGGAAAAAAAATTAAGATGCGACAACTGTAGATCTTGAAATGACTGCAGCGGATATTTAAA
>NC_049982.1:21001299-21025612 GCF_000003815.2 Branchiostoma floridae
AGTTTCGTATCTTTTAGTTAATGAAAAAGTAGCGCTTTTAACCAACAACTCACGAATTCGTGTATAAATCCAACAGCTCTATAACACAACTTACAGCATCCTAGCAGCTGTAAATAAAGAACCATTACGAGTTTAGAAATGAAAATTGGCACGCAACCTATAGAGACACTTGATATCATACATGTTTAATTTCAACCTCCTACAGTGATTTTCAGTGGGTCAGATTTTGAGTAATTGATAGTCTGACAAGCTACCAAGGGTGTGTTCATCTTGAAATCAACTCAGTTGCTCATAAAATGATAAAGACCAAATTTAAAACATTCAATCTCAAGAGGACATATACCTCTACTTTTGTGCCAAATTTCAACTCAATTGATTAAAAAACGAGTCTGTTATGAAACCACTTGCATTACTTTCTGACTCACCCTCGTAGGTTGAGGAGGCTAAACAGTGTTGCCTGGCAGAGTTGTCCAGTATTGTGGATGAGAAGAGAGCATTGCTGGTGGAGACTAAGGAGGACATGCTCCAGCACTACTGCAGGGGAGAACACAGCTGCTCACAGGCACGCAGCTTCCTGGCCCTGGCTACAGACGCAGAGCTGCTGTGTCTGATGGACACGTTTCAACAGGTTGGAACATCTCACTCAGTAAATGAAGGGTGATAGGCTTTTGGTTGTAACCTACAATTGCCCATCATCTTCTTTATCCCAAAAGAGGCAATCCATGCACATTTACCAATAGCATTCCTGTAAGGCAATACATTGTCCCAGTCCTTCTTTAAACATATATCATTCCCCTTAAATGCAGAGACTTGAGGAGCTGACCAGCTATGATGTACGGTGTGACCTTGAGAACACCTTGTCCTTGTACTTCCACTCTGCAGAGGTTAGTGTAGAAACCCTGAAGAACAACCTGGGATATCTTCAGACTGGCTCGGTTGTCCCACAAGATGTGCTAGCAGCAGGTAAAGTACAAGTCTTCACAAGTTATTAAAGAAGACGTGTTTGATAAGGCATATTTTCCATGTTAGTCAGGCAGGCAGTCAGTCATAGTCATACGGTGTATTACAGCACCGTTAGGGTTATACCGCCCCTTACGGGGTGGCATACCCTTTCTTCTAGCTGAAAACGAGATGGATGCCCCAGGTCTCTTCCATGTTATGTTAACTCAAAAACAACCCAAGTACAGAATATTGGTGACATGTTGTTTCAGGAGATGGCATTGCCCTGGCAACAGCTGGGGAGGAGGAGATGGTTACCATAGCAACAGGGTGTGACCATGTGAGGACCATGATCAGTTCCATCTGTGCTGAGGTGGTGGATCCAGTGGGCGTGGTCACCCAGGCTACCATCCATGACAACTTCAACGGCACATACTCGCTCTACTACATGCCACAGCTTGCGGGGCCGCACAGGTAATAAAGTTTGTAATTTTAAAGTTTATCTGTGTTGTCATTTAAAAGTAATGTTGAACTGTAACTTCCTACTCAAAAGATTGAACTAAACCAAATTTTCAACTGTCCAACAAATAGCATTTTTCAAGAAACGAATTACCCACTGCTTTTACGATGTCAATTTATGACAGTGGAACATTATTTGGACCATAAATTTATATATGATCACTTAGGATGCATAAGTTTGAATTGTACTAAACCTTAACCTACTAGTAATTGTGTATAGCAGGTAATTTCCCCCTTTCCCTGCACTATATAAATATTAGAAGACGAAATCACAAACATTTTGTTTTGCTTTGAAGTAAATTTTGCCAATGTGAGCTTGAGAATAAGAAGAAAATGAAAGCTAGAAGATGAACAGCTTTTTTTTCATGACTTGCAGGTTATCTGTGAAGATCCGTGGCCACCACATCCGAGGAAGCCCTTTCTCTGTTCACGTCATTCCAGCTGCTAATGACGACTCACACAGACATACTTCCTCCCAGACATCACCCCTGAAACCTGCTAAAGAGACTGCCTTGACACCAGGAGGAAGGAAGACTGAAATAAGCTCCCGTAGATGGAGTCAGGAGGGGAAAAAAGAGGCCATCAACAGGATTACTAAACATTTGGGGAAGCTAGATGTCCAAGACTTCAAGGCTAAAGGACACGAACAGTCAGAAAAGCTTCACACAGATGAAAGGAAACGCCTGTCTGTGGGTGATCCAAGCCTACAGAAGGACAAAGTTAGTGCTGAAACTCTGGCTGTTGATAAACTGAGGTCCAGGTCTGATGACAACAGGAAAACAGATGACAGAATGACTGAGGGTGAGGAAGTAGCCAGTGTCAGCAGCAGCTGTGGCAGCCCTATAAAATCTGACTCTGATGCAAACAACAACCGATCGGCGATTCCGTGGGTCGGGCCACGACGGAAGGTGAACTTGGACGGGGCACGGTCGCTGAGTCGCCACTCGTCTCCTGAGAAAAATGGCATAAAAACATGCAGCAGTGATGGTGACGAGGACAATCAGGGTACAGACAGTTCCTGTGGGAAGTCCAGGTTAGCCAACACTTTCACGTTCCGTAAGCTCTACTCAGACATAGAGCAAGAGGAGAGGAAGGCAGACACAGAGAAGAAGGAAGCTCCAAAAATCCCGCAGCCAAAGTTCCATCTTCCCAGCCCGCTCTTCACTTTTGATGGATCCAATAACATGCCCGTCACCTCAGATACTGACAACGCTCCTGTTGTCAATGGTGACGTAAAGTCTGAGAAGTTGACAGAAGCAAACATTGATGACTCCAAGGTATCTGGCTGTGAGCTGAACTCAACAGGGAGCACCCCAGTGAAGAAGACAGAGGAAAAGACTGTGGTCAATGGAAGTGTGAACAAAACTTTAAAGAAAGCTGATACTTCGTCAGGGAAAGATGTTAAGCCCAAGCCAATGTATGTATGCACTATGTATGTCAGGAAGGTTTCCAAAATATCTTTTCATGGTAATCTCCAGTTTATGGTCATAGTGAAGTATGGCCCCAAAATACTCATAATTTGGTACTAACTACAGAGAGTGCTAACTAGGAAAGTTCTTGTCTTCCTATTTTTAAAAAGAATTATATTGAAATGTACAGAAATGTATTTGAGAACAATTTAAACTTTTCCATTGACTTGAAACATTTGTGTCTGTGACAGAAACCTGTTTTAATCTTATTTTGCTGCTCACACCAGTTTTAACTTTTGTACTGAGCCAAGGAATGGAATTAGTACTAGTATGTCCTTATGTGGTTATCTGTCCACAGGTTCCGTATTGATGACTTGATGCCAAAAGGGAAGCTGTGGAAGAGCACCACCGGCCAGCTGGTGACCAGGTTTGGGAATCGTGGCACACGAACTGGGGAGTTCAGCTTCCCCATCGGGGTGGCGGTGGACTCTTATGGGGGGATCTTTGTCACAGACACTGGGAACAACAGGGTACAGGTAAGATCATGTCAAGATGAACTTCCCATATTTATATTTCAGCCATACATAGTATGGTGAAATATATTGTATTCGTAATGTTTCTTTCTTTCTTTCTTTCTTTCTTTCTCCTGTCAAATCTTCAAAGTGATTCATCTCCGCCGTTCCTGGACCGAATGACCTGAAATTTGGCACAGGGGTAGAATGGGCCAATACCTTGATGCTTTTTTCTCAGTTTTTTTCATATCTGCCTCTAAAATGATTTTATTGAGATTTTTTGGTCAATTTTAGACCAAAACTGTATATTTTGGCCCCTGTACCCTGGTATTACAGCCAAATGAGCTGAAATTTGACAGAGATGTGCCTTGATAATGCCCCCATATAAATTCGATAACACGTTTGGTGTACAGTACAACAAAATGCTTATTTTTGCGATTTTTTGACCAATTTTGGACCAAAAAAGGACACTTTTGGCCCCTGTACCCTGGTATTACAACCAAATGAGCTGAAATTTGACAGAGATGTGCCTTGATAATGCCCCCATATAAATTCAATAACACTTTTGGTGTACAGTACAACAAAATGCTTATTTTTGCGATTTTTTGACCAATTTTTGACCAAAAAAGGACACTTTTGGCTCCTGTACCTTGGTATAGCAACCGAATGAGCTGAAATTTGACACAGATGTGCCTTGATAATCCCTTCATATAAATTCAATAACACTTTTGGTGTACAGTGCAACAAAATGCTTATTTTTGCGATTTTTGGCCAATTTTTGACCAAAAAAGGACTCTTTTGGCTCCTGTACCCTGGTATTGCAATTAAATGACCTGAAATTTGGTATAGATAGGCATTAGATACTTGGTAACAAGATCCAAGTAAAAATTTTGACATAAACAACTTTAAAATGATTAATTTTGGCACTTTTCTGAGGGGAAATTTGTTTTCTTTTGGCCTCCTGACGTGACCTTCCGTGACCCCGCACAGAGCCACACCTGTGCGCGTCAGCCGGAGAGTTAATTGAATCAAAGACCTAGCCAATCAGCGAAGAGGAGGCCAAAGGCTAATTAATATTCATAAGCGGGGCCTCATGATCCCGTATATAGCAGTGTTCCCGCCAGGGGGAGCGAAGCCCGCCTAAGGCTCTCGCATTTTAGACTATTCAGAAGGCTTTATATTGTATCAGTTCTTAGGGGAATATCTATATATATGATAATCGCAGCAGTCACTTAACTTCTCTTCAGGAGTTTAGCGTAACACTATTTCAGGTCAAACCGTCAAAGGCCACTAAAAACAAACTTTAACGTTACTGAGTTCAACAGTACTTATAACTTGTTATCCGAAGTTGAAACGCTAGCGATGGTATTTTCGCTGCGCTGTTAGCTCCGTGCGACTGTTGTTGACGGTCTTATAACGGTATATTTTGCACCCCTGTACCCTGGTATGAGTAACATTTGGTATAGATAGGCATAACATAGTTAATAAAATGATCCAAGTAAAATTTTTGGCATAAAGTACTGTAAAAGGCTTAATTACAGCACTTTTTTTAGGGGAAATTGCTTTTCTTTCGTTCTCCATGCCATGACCTTTCGGACATTCACCCCACAGAGCCGACATCTGCACCTGCGTCTAGCCGGCAGGAAGAGTTAATTCAATTAATGGTTCAGCCAATCAGCGAAGAGGAAAGCGACGGCTAATTAATATTCATAAGCGGGACCACACAATACGTTAACTTGAAGACTCAGGCCGTACAGACTTCTCGCCAGGATTTTTTCAAAGCGTCGGACAGGGGTCCGGGGGCCGCCGAATGTCCCTGGCGGGGTCCAGGGGCAGGGCCACTGTGGGGGGGACCCAGGTGGGCGAAGCCCCCCCGGAAGCTCTTGCATTTTAGACTATTGAGAAGGCTTCTTTTATCAGTTTTTTTAGGGCCATATCTACGATAATCGTAGCAGTCACTTACTTCTTTTCAGCAGTTTGACTTTAAAATATTTCGGGTCAAAGCTTCAAAGACAACTAAAACCTCATAAACAACAAAAAAAAGCTCAACAGTATACAAAAATATTGTACGGGTTGCCATCCTTAGTTGAAGCGCTTATTTATAGCGCTAGTATCTTCGGTCCTTTGATGAAGTCGGCGAAAGGTGCGTTAGTTAGAAAATCTGCGTTTAGTTTTGATACGTAATTATAAGTTAGACAGTGGCGAGAATGATTATTTTCTCATCAATGTTTCTCTTCAGAATTATTTGAACTTAATTGTACATCTAAACAATTGGCTTACCTGTGCAATGTTTATATGATTAATGATCAGTGTACTGAAATCATGTGTAACGTATGGCTCCTAGTCAATAGAGTGACCACCTGTCTATAGTGGCCACATTTCTATCACTGGACTGGAACTTGCGAAAACTGCTGTATTTTCTCCAGAGCAAATGTATGTGTTCCTAGTGCTGTTGTTGTTTGACATAAACTTTGAACATTTAAATTGTAAGTAACTTTAAACTGCCAGAGTTTCAGCACAATAAAACACTCTCAGCGCCAGGGTATGAACAGACTGACCAGACAGACGAAAATAAATCCTCGAACAAGGTTCAATCGTATCTTCCGGGTCTGGCAGGACTGAGTTGTTAAACTAAAATAAGAATAGGCTCGATGGCTGATTGCATACAAAGTAAAACAGTTTAACAGTTTTACAGCTTGAAGAAAACAAACGCTCCTACAGTACCTGCACCTGCTTGATAATTATTAAATCGTATGCCCTACTTGAATAAAAAAAGTTCACTGCAATAATAAATGTACCCACATCACAAGGAGCTTATACTTTTTTAAACTTACACCTAGTTATCGTATTGAAAATTGTTAATGACATTACATGAAGTCATTAAACAATTTTCAGTCATGATGAAAATTTTCTGAATGGAAGGTGTGATTATTGTCATTTTCTGAAAAATAGAAGCAAGCTCTGTCTTTACCTGGAATCAATTCACAATACCAGTCCACTTTGGGGGATAATGTACTGTTAAGAGGATGTTCCATTTTTGCGCAGGGGTGATTTGGAACAGTCCAATGTTGCGTGGGAAGGGGTATGGCTGAAATATGCTGTATTTGCTCTTAAGCAAATGTCGGCCTTTCTAGTTTTTGGTAATGTTTGTGTGTATGTTTGTGGCTTCAGAGCATAACTTGTGGAGCCATTGATAGATTGATATGCGAAGCTGGTGTGTTACGCCAAAACGGCGGTTATACCGGCTATATAGATACAGATACAGATATGAAATTTGGTATATGGTTTGTTTTTATACACATTTCACACATTTACTTATATAAGATATATTACTATCACAGGTGCACATGGAAAACAACAAAAAACAGGTGATAATGACTGTTTCAAGATTTCATGTATTTTTGTTTTTCCTTCTATGAATATACAGTTGTACATATATTTTGCACATGCACAGAGAGCCACAGACACATACTAGTATGCAGATACGGAAGAACACACAGAGAAACCAACCTTAACCCAAGAAGGCATATCCCTAACATATGGTATCAACTCTGTCATGTGTTTTGGCAGGTGTTTGATGGAGAAGGACACTTCAAATTCAAGTTTGGTACTATTGGTGGCCGTGACGGGGAATTCCTGCGTCCATCTGCCATCGTGGTGACCCCAGCGGGAGACATTGTTGTGAAGGATGATAAAAAGGTATTAACAGCTACAGTTGCTGGTTTCATAGGAGCCTTTTAAAAACATTTTGATTGACTATGGAATTGAGGAAAATCCTAGCTCTAACCGTACTCTTCTAAATGATGTAGTAAATGTCTGTTTAACATTTATGGCTGTAGTAGAAATGCTTTATGTATTATTATTTCTATGTTATTTTGTTGATGTCTTTGTGTTATAGATTCAAGTGTTTGACAGTGAGGGACGTTTTGTGCGGAGGTTTGGGGACAACGTGCTTCGGGCTCCGTTTGGGCTGGCACTCACCTCACAAGGACATCTGGTCACAGTCAATGCCCCAAGGTCCTGCATCTAATGTCTTGTACTGTTCTACAATGTTAAGTGGAAATGTATCATGTAGATTTCCTATTTAGGTGCATATTGTTCTTGAGAGACTGATGATAGAAGACAAGGTCGAATTTCATCATTTTCCTATGTATATAAAAGTGGTAGTGCATTGTTTACATGTATGCAGAGACACCATTCAGTAAAACCTAGGGATCCGCAAGTCTTTTCTTGGAGGGAGAAAGAAGCTGAAGAAAGTTTTTTGGTAACCACAAAATTTAAATCTTTTAACATGGCATTGCTTCATGGTTTTCGCTAGGTAATTAGATGATATACCAGGGTGTCAGAATGTAAAATTGAATAGTACATGTAATTTACAGTTCATTAAGCTTATTTTTCCTAACCTTTCATTGATATTCCAACTGTAGACAAGACCCAGCAGCTGTGTTGACCTTCACCTTGACAGGCGACCTGGTACAGAGGTCGCTGTTTGAACCTGTTCAAGGTCGACCCAACAAGCTGCGTTTCCTTGCCGTCAGTCAGCAGAACCTGATTGTGTCAGACTTGGGTCAGTCTCCTGTGCTAACGCAAAACCAGCCTGATTTTGGGCATATCATCAATGTGCATGTACATTATCTTTGTTGCACTTAAATGGGTTTTAACATGCATATATGATAGCCTTCCTGGTCATACTAGTACATAGTACACATGTACTAGTATTTGATGCCTGTGGTTGTGTGGTGACACAGGTAAATTGGTTGGTAAAATAAAAGCCATCTGCATTGTATGAGCAAGGAGCTTTTTAAAAGAATCCTTGCTATGAGCCATAGTAATTATGTGAGTCCTACATGAAAGTACCCAAAGGTGTAATAATCTGTTTCTGTCATTTTGTAGTGTTTTTTTATGGCTAAATGGCCCATACTGTTGTTACAAATGTGTCACTAAGCACTGCCAATCTGCCAGTGTCTTTTTTGGGGAGAAGGCAATTGTCCAGATAGACATGCATATGCACAGAAGTGCATATGCTTCCAGTATTTCAAGCCGTGAGGTCACATCAAGTTTTTATTATATGTACCTGGAAACTTGGCATACATGACCGCTTATAATTGAAGTACAGCTTGTTTTTTTAAAGGAATTTTTATAGACAGTCCACATGTTTTATAGAGTGATTATTAGTTAACAGTTGGACTTCCACCAGGTAACAACACTGTGTACGTCACCACACTGGACGGGAAGTCTGTGCTGCAGTTCGGATCACGTGGGATAGGGGACGGGCTGCTGAGTGAGCCAGCAGGGGTAGCCGTAGACTGGAGTGGCAACATCATCGTCGCAGACAGCAGGAATTGCAGGGTACAGGTGTGCATGGAATCATTCATACAGGTGTAAATACTTCAGAAAATAGGTGTAAATACTGATGTATATGTATGTATAAATGTGCATAGAGAAGGTGTAAGGAAACTGTAGCCAAGTCATGGTCAAGGTTAATTGTGGTTGTGAGTTGATTGCTAAGGTTGCCAACTGAGTATGAATGAGGACAAATCCATGTCAGAAAAGACTTATTCTCCTTAGGCGTGATCAAAGATGAAGGAGCAAACCGGAGGTTAAGTAGGATGTATTTCTGGCGACTCTATACTCAGCACCGACGTGTGGAGAGGTTGGTAGCAAAATTGCAGGAAGCCTTTACAGTATGTGTGGCAAGTCCCTTATGTAGATACAGATTATAACATTGTGTAGCAATTCTGTGCAACTCCTTTTGAATACCTTCTGTCAACATTGGTGGAAAAACATTTCATACTATTGAATGTCATTTCAGGTGTTCAAACCCAACGGGGACTTTTACTGCCATTTGGACTTGGATAAGATTGTTCGTCCCTCAGACATTGCTCTGACTAATGATGGATATCTGGTCGTGGTGAACTATACCCAGCACAACATCAAGAAATACAAGCTGGGTGTATAGAGGAGAAGTGCAGGAGGGTGCTCTTTGATAAACAAAATGACAGACAGCTTTGTTGGCATGATAGGTAATTTATCACACATTTGAGCAGTAAATACTTTTCTGCATGACATTCTACTAAGATGGCACTGATAAGGTAGAGTTGAACAGGTAATAAGGTACGTCTCCTGTTCTAAAACTCAACTCTTTGTTTGCTTTTCTGCATGGGAAGTTTGTTTGGGGCTTCAGGCAATCATGATAGAAAAAGTTTCCAATTAACATTGTGCCAGACTCTTTAATAAGCCCAAACTCGCAGAGTTACAGATATAAAGGTGTGTTGATTGTATTGTAGAGGAGTAGTACTGTAGAGTAAGTTGTGCTGTACTCAGGAGAGATTAAGCATTATGTACTTAGTCTATGTGAAGAAAGTCTGCATCTTTAAAGCTATTCAAAGGCACAGAGAAAAAGATGGTATGTTCTTCCTGAGTACATTGTAGTTCATCATGTTATGCTTGGAGATTGAATAAAGGTATATCTGAAGATATGTTATGTTTACAACTTTGAAAAGATATTTGAAATTTTTTTGGTATGATTTTTTTGTGCAGATTGTATGAAGCAGTTTACAGTTGGAAGATTACCAAGGACATGAGTTGTAAGATGAAAATGATGACCTTGAATCATTATTGGAATGACACAAAAAGGTCCTTCAAGAATCACACGAGGCATAATTAAGAATTAGACCTCAATCTGTCTTAATGTCACTTTTCACTTACCAGACCAATACACATGATGATTCACGTCCCATTGTGTTTGTTATTTTGGGGAAAGCAATGTATTAGCCAGAGCAATACAGGGTCATATTGTGTTGTCTGCCAAACCCACAACAACTGAGAAGGCGACTTTGCAAAGTTAATACAACTTGATGTAACTAACTATCTTTGTTCGTGGTTTTGTTCAATACAAAATGTACTTGACATTTTCAAGCAACCAAATAGAAGTAAACCTTATGTCAAATTATTTCAACTAACGCACACACAAGCACACACACATGCACACACTGACTAGATCATAGAATGTCTAAACTTGTCATTCTTTCAGCATTATTCACAAGACATTCTGTTGGTTTTGTTGTCAATGTCAATGCATAAGTATTTTTGTTATGATTTTTTTATGTCCCATTATCTCACAGTATTGATAGGTTGAGTACACTCCAAGCTATTACCAAGGACGTTATTTGTTAATGCTGGTTTGTATGGTAGGTTAGGATCAGGGTTACAAACTGTGACAGGAACAAAGGTGAAGATGTAACTGTCAAAACGTATTTATTCCTGTTCTGTTTGTTGACTACTTTAGCTATGAGAATAAATCGTTATATCCCAGACTTTGTGGTTCATAAGGCTATTTTATGTGTTTAGACTTGTTTTATGTGTTTAGACTTGGTGCCAAGTCTGTGTTGTTACCTTTTGGTTGATTGAATGCATTATCCCTCAATTCCTTCATTTTCCAAACAAACTTCATATCTATTCCAATCAAAATTGTGCATTTTACGATAATGAACCTTATATGTGCTAGCTTCATCATGGAAATCTAATGGAAAATAACTTAGAAAGATTTTCTGACTCCCTGAGCAGTCTTCAAAACTTTGAAAGTTCTGGGCCGCCAGAAGGATTATGGGTAGGCCTACCCGATGATCTGATTGGTCGTCATTTGGCGGGCAGCCTCATTTTCATTTAGGAAAGTAAAGATGGCGCTAAATTTGTCATTGTTGTGTAAGGTCTGCTGCAGTTAGACGATTTTGTCGTCCTAACGATCACTGGGGATCTTCTACGCATCTTATATCTCAACATCCAATCTTGAGGATCGCAAGGTAAGCTCAGTGTATGTTAAAAGTCAAGTATTCGGTTTCTACAGACTTGTTTTACGTCAGGAATTTCTCAGCGCAGTTCGCGCGCGCAGCAAAAATATCATAGTAATCGATGTGATTATTTTGTGTTAACTGGTGAAGTTCATCGGTTTATGGAAAATGTGAAAAATCGTATTCTAATGAAAAATTGTACAGTATCGTGAGATAACGATCATGAGACAAAAGTGGATCGGGCGAGTCATGGCATGCCAAGGAAGTGTTGACCCCTGACCTCACGCTGGTAAAAAATGGCGACTGATGGCACAAACATCAACTCGTGGGTTTACAGAGGCGAGGGGAACGCGTGTTTGGCGGTCGGTAACGTAGTTTCCAAGCAGGTGTATCTTCTTATGAAGGTCAAGGACAGGTTGAGCTCGGACAGGAGGCACGCAGATGCGAAAAGAACCGTGCAAAACGATGTTGGCTACGGGAGGTTTGTTATGCGACCCCTGATTGGTGCACAGTTCGTGCCAGTGGGGGAGGTGGTTTGTGTGCCAGAAGAGTTTCTGTCGCAGATTGAAGAGAAGATGAGGGAATATAGATCCAGCAGACGGCTGTCTGAAAAGCTAGATCCAGCTGGATTTGCTGTTCGCCTACCAGATGCCTGTAAACTTCCCACAGTAGACTCGTGTGGACAGGGACCTGTAGTTTGTGTTGAAGTGAAACCCAAAACTGGCTTCCTCCCTGAAATTGTCACCATACCAGATGTGCACGCAGTACGGAGATCTGTGTGCCGCTACTGCATGCAGCAGTGTTTGAAGCTCTGCCAAGGCAAAATAAAGGAGAGGTCACAATACTGCCCTCTGGATCTTTTCTCTGGTACTGCATCCCGCATGGTCTATGCCATCAAGGCTTTGGTACAGAACCCTCAAAATAACTTCAAAGTTTTCGAGGATGGCAATTTGATATACTCAGGTGGTACAGAAAACCATTGGCAACCACTACAAGACTGCCTTACAGCATTGTTTGCTGGAGAAAATGAAGACATTGACTGTACAGGTGATTCAGGAACACAAACAAATAACCTCCTTGTTGACAGATTCGCAGAACTGTTGTTTAAGGTACTGGTTTATCCAGTTGATGATCCTAACAGTTGCTATGGCAATACTCCACCCAGTACGACCCCTGAATGCTGTACAGAAAGTACCTGTAAAGCACAAAGGCAAGGAGGCTCACAGCATGGTTTAGTTCCGGACAGTGTTTTATTCAACATTCTGCACACTCAGCAGTTAGATGTGCTGGATATTGAAGGAATCTACCCCCTGTACCAGAGACTAGTTGCCCACCTGGAGACTCATCCTGAGGACAGAGGTAGATGGTGTTTAGAAGGACCGTATGACAATGCTCAATGGACGATGACCCACAGTGCGGTTGAGAAGTGTAGAGACAACATACAGTCCATGGAATCAGTGGTTATGTTGGTGAAAGCATTCCTGGTATCTCTCACAGCTAAAGACTGCTCTGTCATGGTGACCATACAGAGAGTGGAAAATGGTACAGATGTTATGCTACCTGTGATGACAGACTCTGTTGGTAACAAGTTCATGTTTAACATACAAGTTGTTGACACTAAACCGAAACCCCTGCATAGGATTCAGAAGTACTTCAGTCTGAACAAAGATATTGTACAGGCATATGTGAGGACTATTGGTGACAAGTGATAGAAAGTTATCATTCATAGAAGAGGGACATGTTGCACCATGTTTTCTGTTGGTATGTTGATACAGCCATCCATTTCCAGAGATATTTACATATTTTTGTACTTTTTTTTTCTGTGCATCAATACATGTTATTGTTAGACATGTACTGTAGTAGTAAGATTATTCATATTGTGACAACTAAATTTACTTTTCAACCTTACTAGTGCCACAGACCAACCACAGTCAACTCTGCCATAGAATATTGCAGACCCGCTACAACATTCAATCAAGATTGATATTCATGTGCCGATTGTAATAGTTTTTTTTATTATGAATGATACATGTCAGCAATTGTCAACGATGTAGTCAAATTGAAACAATAAATTGACAAGAAGGAGTTCTGTTCAATTTTCTCATTTACGTGAATTAAAATAAGAATGTGTGAGATATGACGAGAAATCCAACACAGCTGAGGTAATGGTACATATGATAGAATGTTCCATATCATTCCGTGCATAACCTGATTAATATGACTTTACCACCTATACCGCTCAATAGATTTTGTGCAACTTTCCAAGGTATTATTGTAGATAATGAGAACTATCATAAACCATTTATAAACCTCATGTGAGGTTTGTAAGAAAATGTGGGAAGAAAATGTGATGTCATGTAGGTGAATGAGCTACACACTAAATCGGTGACTATACCTTTCTTTGACCGTTTCAAAACCATATCCAGTTGCTTGAGTAACTATTTTTGGCGTATCTTAGGCCTAGGAAAAAAAAATGTTGTGTTTCCTGTTTCCCTACCTACCCTAAAAAAACCTGCCGACCCTAGACTTTTTTTTTGGGTGGGCAGTGGAGTCACATAGCTTCCAGTTAGAATTTTTGTTAAGTCTGCTTCCTATTAAAGTAAAACACTGCTTGTCCCATCTATTGAAGGATAAATGTATCTATCATGCACAAAATTAAAGTTTGACATTGAAAGACAAGTGTCATCATACATTTCAGTTTACTTTGTTCAACTGTATTGTAAATATGTATCACTAGATTTTTGGCCAGCCTAAAAAAAAATACAAGAAAAAAAAAAGATAATCCCTACCTACCGACCCTAATTTTTTCAGGACTGAAACAGGAAACACAACATTTTTTTTCCTAGGCCTTATTACCTGGATGTCTAACTAACATAGACATACCTTTCTTTGCATTTCTATTACTAAACGTGTATAACTGGTTTTACTTTTAGACCTCCACAATATATAAACTAACTGAGTTTAAATTTTTTAGAGAAAATGTCAAACAAATTCGTCCTTATTATGTGCCCACAGGCTCCACCATGGATAAGAAGATCCTTGCCCTAAGTGAAGAGGGGGATGTGGACTCACTTACCAAACTTCTGAAGACACTGGGTCCTAACCAGGTGAACACAACAGCTATCTACCACAGACATATTGTTACCTTTGCCAAGAAGGTTATGTTTTGGGTAGCGTTTGTATGTATGTAGAAGAACAGCATAACTCGAGAACGCCTGGACGAATTGTATCGATATTCGATGTGTTCGTAGGTCTTGATGAGACCTGAAAACGATTAGATTTTGGCCTCCTAGCGGCCTGTTACAATACTGCAGTGCAACTTTCTTGTTTGGTATTTTTTTTTTACATAATAATTACTATATCAATAAGTGACTAATTGATGAACCAGTACTTAAAGACTTAAATACTTACTTAAATATCTTTGTCCTCTACATTTTGCATTCTCGAAATGAAATTTCACAAACAGAAGTCTCTTGATGGATGTTTTTGCTTTAGCTTGAGGAGTTTATTGATGTTCGTGTACTCAGAGGCAAGGGGAACCCCACAACCTTCCTACGGGCAGTCTTCCACGGTGAGTGGTCAACAATTGGCACAAACACTGCAACAATGATCATCTTAATAAGCTGTTTATATAACACAGTAATAAGATAGTCAAGTTAGTTTTGCTACTTTGTAAGAGGTTAAGAAACAACAGTTGTTTATATTCCAAGCTATTTTAGCTACCAATTGTGTACTGGTTGTGGGATGGCATTCTGCATCAGGAAGAGAGATAAAAGAGCTTCTTGCCGTTGCAGGTGCTCCCTGTGAGTCAGCAGAGGGCGCTGCCGTACGTGTGAGTGTGTACAAACATGTGTTGGAGCTACTGGAGGGAGGAGATGTCAGCTCCAAGATGGGCTCCGAGCTGCTCGGCTTCTTACTCATGGAGGTACAGAATGTCTGAACTTCTGTATCTGTATATTGTATATAGACAATTACTATATTTAGTTCATTTATATGCTAGTTGTACATTGATTGTAAACCTGTGTTATTTATGTACCTTTGTCCTCTCCTGGAAATGTAGCTGTCACTTAGGCCCCGTTCATGATACAAAAAAAGAAACGGTTCTATCGGTTAGGCCTGGAAATCCGACAGCAAACGACAGGAAACGGTTTGCATTTTGCGTTCACGATGCAAACTTGCAAACCGTTTCAGTTCCTTGAAAAGGCATGGTAATGCACGGAAATGCGACCTCTGACCCCTGAGGTTGTTGTGATCTTGCCCAAACTTGTACTTCTGTGTCAGATTGTTGGTCTTTGATCGAAATTGAACCAATGTCTTACTGTATTCGAAGCTGGGTTCTGTTATGACATTGAAAATGCCTCTGAAAACATTGTGGTCCCGATATATGCCATGCTATGACATTTCCACTGGATCTGCTGACACATTCCCCTTGCGATATCAGGACTGCTGGCTCCTCACTCGACTAGGTGGCGGCCCGATATTAAAAACGAATTTTACAATTGAAAACACGGCCGAAACACCCGAATGACAGATTAAAAATTGTACTTTTCCCCGTGGCGCCCTCAAATATGAACGCACATGCCCGGATGTAAAACGGATCGCGCCGCTTTTGCGTTCATGATACAAATTCGCAATTCCGGATAAGGAAGAAACCGTTTCAATACTACCTCGCGAGGTGGTTCCGAACAAACCGTTTCCTATCGCTTCAGATCCGTTTCGGACCGTCCATGATGACAAAACTTATCCGTTTCAGCTGGCCTAACCGATAGTAACCGATAGAACCGTTTCATTTTTTGTATCATGAACGGGGCCTTAGTCAAAGGTAGCAGCTAAAGAAGGGGCTTGAATTTCACTAGCCACTCCACTAGCCATTAAAATGCCGCCCTTCAGTGTGACATGTTCAGTTTCTCTGGCACACTGCTTGGCAACTGAACTGAATTACACTGAACAATTACTAAGCATTCAAGTGTTCTTAAGATAAGCTAAATAGAAAAGGTTTCTGGCATCAAACAAAGACAATATAAGAAATAGTGCTTCAAAATTCAAGTAGAACATAGCATGCTGTAATTAAATTTCGAAATACACAAGAAGGTTTGCATACAAGTTTTTGTATATTATCTCCAGGTTGAGTTCCTCCCACCCAGTGCCGTGGTTGAGCTGGCCCAGGTGTTTGTGGATGCTGTGAAAAGTGGAAATGTCACAAATACCAAGTAAGTAGAGTAGACTTCAAACTAGCAATCTTTTAGAAATTGGTCAATGTTCAAATGCTAATTTCATGTGTCATTAAATACATTTAACATTTACAAAATGTATAGTTGGTAACCTTGACATGGGTAGATCTGCCAGTATTTGTAATACTGTGGTTATGCTTTAATATAGCACTATGGAAAATAATAGTTTTGTACAATTTATCCTTCTACAATACCAGGTCATTAGATCTGTTCTCCAAGTTGTTATCATCACTTGCATCAAGGGAGACCGTGAGCTATGGAAACGGTAAGGAGGCAGCATTTACCCTTCTTTGCTCAGACTTTCTAAAACACTGTCCATTATTCATATTCCTTCAGTGGAGATCATGCTAGTTGTCATCAGTCAGTCTGTATGAAAACCCAAGTGTTTAATTTGTTGTTACCTTTGTTCTTTTGCTCTGTCTGTAGGTAACCAGATGACAGGAGCAGAGTGTAAGAGTCACATCCTGAACTCCCTCTGTTCTAGCAGGTGAGTAGCTAGAATCATGTACTTGTAGATTTTTCAAAAACAGTAAGATAGGATTTATTTGCTTGGTTGTTAGCCTTGTTTATTTCTTCTATATGCCATGAGGATGGTGAACATGTAGTGCAAATCTTATAGAACAATACAATACTTGGGCTAATGTTTATAACTGGTATGATCTGTATCTATATAGCCAGTATAACATCTATTTATCATAATACCGGTACGTTTACGACGATTTCTCTAGCCATACTGATTTGACAAATTGTCAACGCATCATTTTCTCCAGTTACATGTTGCTGTTATAGGTTACCCTTGCCACTTCTTGTGTGTAACTTTTCTGCCACTCTTGTCCTGCTAAAAGCGTAATATCGTAATTGTAACACGCCGCGGAATTACACGGCGAACGGGCGCGTGGTTGGGAGGGGGTACAAAATACCGGTAGGAAGAAACACGGCACAATTAACTGCCGCTATGTACATTTATACATCCTCTGATGTTCCTTCCTTTTCTGTCAGTAAACGCATAAAACATAAACCTGCATGAGCATACAAAATGTCATGAGAAAACGGACGTATACTGTCAAGAATTTTCATTTAACTTCTGTCCGTCACAACCGCTATGACGTAACACTTCACTGCTAGCGTAGATATAAAAATGGCGGGAAAATGGCTGCGTACGTTCAATTTTGCCCATTCAGTCGTCGATCCGGGCTATTATGCAACAGTTCTTCACACTTTTACATGAGTTGTAGGTCACCAACAGAAATTCAAGATTGTTGTTGAATCATGTTCGTCTTGTGCCGTGAGCATGTGTAATTATGATCTATAAATTTGGCAATGAATGTGACAGTGTGTTCGTCCCACGACGAGCTGCCTGCCCCGAAATTTAAAAAAAAGTATACTGAAAACTTTTGGCCTTGTTGTCTTCGAATGCATTGTTATCGATGCTTTGTAAATGGTGTATTGGACACCTAGATGTCTGAAGTGTGCACAGCTCAGAAATAACTATTGTTGCATGTGTAGATCTCTTTAAGTTCCAGTATTTTTAATCTACCGGTATAAGTCTTACTACCGGTATTATGCCAATGCATGTTAACTGCCCTTTTGTGTCTATAAAAAGATGGTTGTCCACATTGTGCTGTGTCATGGGTCAAACTGATGTGGGACCCCTCCTCCTTCACAGAAGATGTCTTCAGCATTACACAACAATCTGGACTAACTGACAACACATGTCCTACCCACCTACAATATTGTACATTGAACAATGCGTGCATGTTATGATTAGTGCTACATGATTGGTTTACCTGTCCTCAGGTGGGACTCCAGCTGTGTCATACACCTGGCTGCAGTCTTCAGGTAAAATCTTACAACTGTGTTTTTTTTTTTGCTTCAAGAGACTGGAGCTTGTCTTGCTTTGAGTTTGAGAATACATGTATATTGTACAAATAGAAGACAACATGGTGTGTTTCGTATCACCCAAGGTATCAATCTGACTGCAGGTCCGAGCTGGAACCGAGGATGATGTGTTGTATTTTATTTATGTCATGCCCACCAGAGAAAACGTACATTGTATATTTCAATGCGAAAGGTGCTAGAAGTTGAGAAAATATGGTGTCCTGTAATCTAATCAAAAATGTAATTCCAACATCCAATTCTTGCATTTGAATTATTGAGAACAGTGCACTACCAGTGCGTTTGAATGATTCTTTAGAAGCCCCTGTGATGGTAGGAGAATCTCACGTGTTGTAACCCAATTTATAAGGCAGTTTTGCTCCATGTCTGAATTGCTCATTAAATCATAAAGTTAACAGGACAATATTGCACCATTATTTTCAGGCCTCGAAATTTTCTGTATGTATCATTTTTTAAAGTGCAAAATAAAATCAATCAATCAAAATCAATCAAATAACTGTGATACTTATACCCTACACATCCTACCATACATTTATATGTGATGCCTTCCGTCCTTGAACTCCAAGTTGTAATGAAACAGGAAATATGTTGTCAATATGACATAAAAGACTGACTGTGTCACCTTCCCTTTGCGTAGGGACATCCCCACCACCAATGATGAACTGAAGTTTGTGATGGAGAAGATTCTGCGCTCGTTCCGCCATGTTGACCTTCAGGAGCTGCCGCCACTCGTGTATCAACTGCTACTGCTGTCCACTAAAGTAAAAACTACCGAATCCTTATTTATGTATATTGCTGTTAAGTTTTACGTGCCATTTTTAAAGCTAAAAGAAGTAAACTAGCCTCATAAGTAGTAACATCTCCCTCTGGTATTGGATTGTACAGAGGCAGTATGAATGATTACATAGAATCCTAAAAAACTGTTCATTTTCTATGGCAGGGCTTCAAGCGCCTGGTGCTAGAAGGGATCACCTCCTACTTTGCAGAGCAGGACCAGACTGTTAAACAGCAAGAATCAGAACAGAGGTAAGGCTTAGTAAGAGAAAATGTTATGTTTCTGCTCACTCGATTGACTGTTAAGTAGCTATATTTCTTTGATCACTTTGGTAGAAATCTTATTAAAAAAAATGATAGCCTTTCCAAGTGACACTAATTTTTCAAGACTGTAATGGGAAACAAAACATTGCTGTGTCTGTGCTATTGCATTGCGATTGTTCTGCTGTCATATTTCTGTGCTATTAGGTGGCTGTTTTGGGTTATATGTTCCGTTTGTAGCTGCTTTTGTGCTGTTTTTGTATCTGTGCTGTTGCATGACTGTTCTTGTCCTGTCCCATAGTGAGGACATGCTGTCCAGTCTGACAGCAGACCAGCTGTGCCACATGGAGGGGACCATCATCCTCCACATCACCTTTGCCATCAAACAAGACCAGGACCTCGGCAGGGAGTTTGTCAAGTTTCTAAAGGTAAAAGCTTTGTTCTTTATCTATGAATTTAGTTGAGCTATCTGTCAAATTTGTGGTCGCTCAGGGGGAAAAGTGTGCAACTACGGCTGTTTCACAATTGAGTGTACCCATTTATTTTTCCACATGTTACCAGTTGATAAGAAAGTCTACATAAGATATTACTGTTTTTAACTTGTATTTTCCAAAAGCTGGTATAACAAGGAACACAACAAAAAAAGAAATAGAGAAATCCATCAATATTTGGCGAAATTATCATTAAAAATGTTGCCTAAAAATGGCCCATTTTCAGTGTTACCAGGGGTCATTCAGTTTTTTCACATTCTGACCATTGCAGCTGACATCAAAAACATGGCTGCTACCTTAAAATTCCTTATTTTGTACATGCAGTCATATGTTAACTTGAGATTTATTACAATTTTTCGAAGATATTCCAACTTTTTTTTGCCAGCAGGGTTATTTTGTATTTTCATCCACATGTTACCAATTTTAATGTAATATTTTCTTAAAGATTTCAAAGTCTGTAGCATTGTTTTATTGTACTGTAATAAGTGTTAATTTGACATGTAAAGTTTTGTTATGATGTATGTAAGAGAACAAAAGTAGAATGAGATCATTCCTACTTTCATCTGACTCACATCGAAGGATCAAAGTATCGGCTGTCATTTTCCGAAAAATTTTGTCCCGTCCGTACCCCCCCTCAATTTCTATATTAGGCTAATATTACAAACTTTTAATTGTGATGGTTTACAAGTCTCTTTGACTAGATACCAAACCACTATATAAACTATATCTGTGATAAAGACCTTGCCTGATACAGCACCGTATAACTTCAAATGTCCCGTCCGTACCCCTGTCCCGTCCGTACCCCCCACCTGTCCCGTCCGTACCCCCACTTTTAGTTTTAAGCAAAATACTGGGGAAAATGACATCCCAATTGTTGAAATAACACATTATTAATACTAAATAGATACATACGATTGATGTCCTCACTAAAAATAGTAGTTTTTAATGAATTTGCCAGCATTTTCTTTATCAGGTTTTTCATCAACGCCCATAAACTGCCTGGGACTGGTATGAGATGAAATCTGATATTCCCTTAAAGTTACCATCCCATTTTGCTCAGACCATGTGCTCTCCTCTAGCCCAGCTCACTCTCCCAGATATTCATCATGATGGTGAAATCCATTCCCCTCACCCCCAAGTGCAGGTAGTGTACATGAAAAAGGACAGAACACTACCTGAGACACCAAGGAGAAAGGCAAAGGTTCTGGAGAGACTTGTCAAGTCAAAATAAAATCCTTGAGAAGAAAGGGTTACTTGCTGTGACAAAAGAGAGCAGAAGAAATCTGCAAATAGGTAAAAAAATTGCAGATTCCCTGACAGAACAGATACATCCCATCAAGTTCACTGGTTGAACATGGCCATCAAAGAAAATATGCTATAATGACATTCTCAACCTCAGATCATTCTAGATCAGATCAGATCTAATAATGATGTCTTTCTCCTTTTTTTCTTAGTTTAGACAGTATTGCAGTATTTGTACATGCTTTATTTAACTTGTAGTCAGTGAACAAATGTGTTCCAAAAGGTTTGGACAAGTCCCTGCAGTATCAGTCTTTTTGGCCTGTTGTCTGGTTGTGTCCCGTCCGTACCCCCATGTATTATCATATTCATTAAATGATCAAGTCTCTTGCTGTGTTTCCCAAGTATGAATGCTAGAATCTTATGTAGGGGTTTATAAAGAATGAAGTTCTAACAAAGTTAAGCTATCAAAGTGCTTGAACTTTAAAAAATTGTATTTGACCTTTCCTTCTACATGAAATAACAGCAGGGTGTTATCATCGCCTTACAATAAATGACCAGAAAATGACACAACAAGGTGCTACTGCAAATCAAAGTTAGTTTTCTGGTTTGGTGGATTCTAGTGATGGAAGATAACATGGAATAGTGTTTATCTTTAGTTCTTCATGTGGGTATACTGTATGTACCTTTACATACAGTCTTAAAGTTGTCCCGTCCGTACCCCCTCAGTGCCCCATTAAAGAAAGACCTGTATAAAAGTCACCGAGAGGTGTTGTGCAGAGATCTTTTAGAATATTAAGCCACAAGTATGTACCTTTGAACTGCCAATATCAATTTTGTTATATATCAAAGTTGATTTTTCAGCCTCAGTGACCCCTGTTTGGTACACTCAATTGTGAAACAGCCGCTAGCTTAGACAGCCATGTCTTCAACTCAGTTTTACCTGTCATTTCCAGGCTGGCCAGCAGGGGTCTCTCACCAAGATCCTCTCCCCCTTTAACGTTGCACTGGCACTGTCTGTGGCACGTATTCAGAGGTTTGAGGAGCCTGTGAGTAAGATCCTATTTTCATGTATAACGCTAACTGCCAATGTACGTTTGACTGCAGAGACTAGAAATGACTATGAACTATACTCTACTTTGCTCTTAATGTTATTTTCTTTGACCGGTAACCCCGAAACATGTGAGCGCCTACCACTATATTCTGTTCATTTTCTAATCAGTCCAATATCAGATGCAACAAGATATTGGTACTGGTACCCACCCCTAATCTCAATCTTCTTTCAAGAAATTTCAGTAGGCCTTAAATGTTTTCCTTTTCTGCTTTCTCTACCAGATCTTTGAGTTCCTGAAGAGTGCCATCAGCCGGAGTTTCAAGGATGAACAGATCAGGCAGGGGTCAAAATGGGTCACAGGTCAGTGGGTCAAATACATCCATAGGTCAGAAGGGTTTCAAAGTTGGGGATGAATATATCGCTGACAGAGAGTCTTGCCTATGGTTTGTGGTGTTTGAATTTACAGACTGGTCAATACCTTTTACACTAAGTCAATCAATTAAGATCAAACACCATGTGAATAGTGGTCCCTTTCTGAATCTTATTGTTATGATCTTAGCTAGATGAAGGCTATATTTCTCCAACATTTGTTGGTTTATGCACAGGACATCTTTTTTAAAAACCTGATAACATGCTAGAGAGTGACGTGCTCTGGGGTGACTTCTGCCTTTCCTCTTTTAGAAATGGTTCCCGAGTCCAGTAATGTGACTGAGTCTTTGCTGGAGACTGTTAAAAACAGGTAGGAATTATGGTAAATTTCTTTAAAAACACTCTAAGTCATTTGTTTCAGGATATATTTCTTGCACTGTTGCTTGTGCCTCAACTTACTGAAACATTGTTACTTAAACCCTTTGTCTAGAAGATTGCTTTTGCAGAAACTTACTTAAACCCTTTGTCTAGTTCTTACGGTTGGGACCACGTGACACAGGGCCTGGTACAGCTGGGCTTCACCCTCATGGACTCCTTTGGTCCAAAGCTTGGCCCTGCTGGTAGGGTGGT
This sequence comes from Branchiostoma floridae, assembly GCF_000003815.2. Classification (NCBI taxonomy): domain Eukaryota; kingdom Metazoa; phylum Chordata; class Leptocardii; order Amphioxiformes; family Branchiostomatidae; genus Branchiostoma; species Branchiostoma floridae. The sequence continues at coordinate 21,024,414 of NC_049982.1, forward strand.
GGAGTCATCTGGAGGCACACCCAAGTCTCCCACACAGCTGGCATGCAGTCTGGGGGCCCAGATACTGGTCAACACATTTAAGGTCAGGGTTGTGTTTTCTGTAGTATTGAAAGGTTGCGGTAACTTGATTTTGGAGTAAGGATAAAATGGAGTGCTTGCGATTGTGCCATAGTCACATTTAGAAAATTGTAGCTAATATGGTAATAGTGTTTATTAGGCAAAATACAAGCCAATGCTTAGGCTTTCATGATATGCCCAAGGTATTGGTACTCTCTCTAGACTGTTTGCAAAGTTTTGTTTTTTGTACTGCCCCACCTGTGAAGACTTGAAATTGTGTTTCTTAACAGTTTCCAGCTAGATTGATAATTCATCAAATTTGCATGTTACCAGCAGTGATGCATGTAACAGGATATACTATTTAAAACTGTTTTTGCAATGTGTAGAAAACCAAGAAAACTGGAAATCTAAGCAAATCATTCACTAAATGTAAGAAGGTTTTAACCTCAACAACAAATATATGTCACAATGAAGTTTGAAACACATGTGGGCTGGCCTCCAAAAGGGGAGATTTGTATTTTCTTCAAGGTACATGTATGAGCTTTGTACGAACAATGAAGTATGAATCTCTGCCTAGTAATCCACATAATATTATATTGAAATGTACAGTACATGTACAGTGGTCAAAATACTTTTTTCCAGTGTTCTGCAATATTGCAGAACGTCAAAATTTTGTTCTGCAATTTGGAAATATTTTCTGCAAACACAGAACCTCAAAAGCCTGGATACATCCTTCTCAACTAGACTAACTTGCAGTCTTCGGACAGGGCCTTTTTTTTGGGGGGGGGGGGGGACGTTGGCTCGCGATGCTGCTGAAACTCGCTATCCCGGCCAACTCCCTTCCCCAGCAAACTCCCTTCCTCGATTAACTCCCTTTCCCGACACAAGAGACCATGGCCAATGTTGAAAATCGCGAACCAACGCCCCCCCACCCCCCCAAAACCCAGCCCCGTCCGAAGACTGCAAGGGAGTCCACTTCCCAACAAGAAAAAGCCTTGCATTTAAATCATATCCAGTTTTGCAAGGCATAGCATTACTGTAATTCTTTATTCCCCCACCCCATTTTTTAAATCCCCTTCCAAGATGAACCTTCCCTGCGGGGAAATAACAATCCCTGAAACCACTATAGGTCTTTTATTTAC
>NC_049982.1:21030121-21035742 GCF_000003815.2 Branchiostoma floridae
TGCAAGGAGGTGATGACAAATTTTATACAGTCCAATAGGAAACAAAAGTAAGACAAAGTCAAGACAATGTACAGGGGCTAATGTTGTCTTGAAGGAGTGAAAATGCCACTAGTTTGCTAACAATAGTAACATATTGAAACCATTGATTCCCAAGCCTGATTTATTAATTCTGCAAAATTGCAGATTGTTTCATTTTTTTTCTCTGCAGTCTTGAAAATCCTTCTGCAAATTGCAGATTGCAGACGGGTATTTCGAACACTGATGTATTTTCCAATAATTATGTTTAAACCATACCACAGGTATGGTTTGAAATATCTTCCTTTTTCTGATTTTTTGGGCCAAATGACCTGAAATTTGGCACAAGGGTAGAGTGGACCAAAGCCCACAGGCATGTGTTTTTCATTTTTTCATAACTGCAATCAAAATGACTTTATTGAGTTTTTTAGACCAACAATGTATATTTCACCCACTCCCAGAAAAGGTCATGTAAATTTCGGGCAAGTGAAAAGTTGGTTCGGACAAGTAAATTTTTCAATGTTCATGCCCGATAGGACAAGTGAACCGATAGGAAAGGTGAATTTTAGAAAACTTGTTCAACCCTGTGCCCATGGGGGTTGACTTTTTTAAAATTCAATTTGGAACAGTCCATTTTTGCATGGGGTTGGAATACACTGTATCCTATTTACTTGCAAGTATTGCCTGTCTATATACATGTAGCTAATTGTGTCTTTTTTTAAAGAAACCTAGGAAACTAAATGTTATCATTCACAGAAGTTTCTTGTTTCAAGCTCACAAACTATTTGTTTGATGATAGATTACATCATGTTTTCTAATCTTGGGATTTTGTCTTTCCCTGTTCTCATGTGAAGTTAATTTTCATAAAATGATACAGTTTCTCCATATAAAGCATGTGTTTTTAACTTGGCTGATGACAGGAAGAGCAGAAGAACTTCTGTGTTGGACAAGGTTCATTTGTCATGTTTTCTTCATAAGTGTTGAGGTTTTATCTTTTGTTTTCAGTGTAGATTAGTCACTGAACATTAAAGCTTTTATCCTGTCAAAGAAATCCCTTACACGTTGTAGCTTGTCCATTATTGTCTTGTACAGCTTAGTGTTTTTGAAGGATCGATTAGTGGCTTCCTGTCTTGCCATCTCCTCCAATTCTTCAATATCAAATTCACTGACGTCTTGTACTACTGGTATGACAACCTCTACTTCAGTGGTTATTGCAATTGGATGATTCTCCAGCACATTTTGACATTCATTTTCTGCAGGACTGTTTGAACCCGTAGCATCCTGTGGTGTGGAACCTGTAGCTCTCTCATTGTCGAGTTCTTGACGTTGACCTGTATGTGTTGCTTGCTTGGGAAATGACAAGGCTGCTGTTTGCTCTGTAGCACGGTTTGGTCTGTTGCTTTTATTTGTGAATTCTTCAGACTCATTAGAACATCTGAGAGCCTGGACACTGGGACGATGTTGCATTACACGTTCCTCCAGCAACTCTTGCCTGATTTTTTCTTTCTCATGTTGTCCCTCTGCAAAGATGACGTCCTTGAACGGAATCTTAGCTTGTTCTCCAATAGTATCCTCTACCAGCTTGACAAGCTCAGCAACCTGCATTCTTTTCAGGGTTTCATCTTCTGTTACATTGTTGAAGGCAACATACCTTTGTCCACAATCCTTCAACAGTTCTCTGAACTTTTCTGGGGCTGTTTCGATGTATTTCTTTACATCACCCTTAAAAATATCATCTGAATCAATTTCATCTTTATGGCTGAGCACAATCACAACATACTGCATGAAGTTTTTACCGAATAACTCTTTAAGCATTGCTATGGCATCAATCTCTTCTTGGGTGAATCTTGAAAGTCTTACTACCAGTAAGAGCGCATGAAGACCTTCTGATAGAATCGTTGCCATTCTGGCAATCTCTTCACCAACCACCTCTGGATCGGCAGATGTGTCACAGATCCCAGGTGTGTCGACCACAGCTATCTTCCGATCAGTTTTTTGCCGTCTTGTGTAGGCACTTTTGGTAGTTTCTGAGGATGCTGAACAGGTCACTCTGAACTCTTTACTGCCCACAATGGTGTTTGCTGTGCTGCTCTTGCCAACCCCTGTCTTTCCAATCACTGCCATCCTTAACTCATCACCAGGGGGGATCTGACATGTGGGAGACAGGTCTTCTTTCGTGTACCTTCCATTGTTTTTAATGTCTTGTGCAGCTGTAATAAGTTGCTTGATGGCCTTAGTGTTTGCTTTTTCATACTTGTTGTCAAAGGCTGTAATGCTTACACTTCTTTGCAGGATGAACCTCAATGATTCAGGAAGATCTTGACAGTACTTCTTGATTGAATCCTGTGTGGTCCCAGTCACAGCAATCAACAGATGATGAAACAGTCGGTCACCGAACATCCTATGGAGGGACTGGAAAGCCTTTTTCTCCATTTTTGCTATGTTTTGAGACATCCTGTCTGGCCAGACCAAAATAATGGCATCAAAACCTTCAGGGCATTCGTGAACTGCCTTCTCCAGTTGATCAAATTCTGATTCAGTCATTTCTTCAGAGGCCCCTGGTGTATCTGTTACGCCAATGACAAACTCCAGGTCATCACACCATGGTGGTTTGTAGACAGTATTTTCTGTTTGACACTTTTGTGTTCCACTTTGGGAAACAACAAAGACATGCTCTCCCACAATGGTATTAGCTGTGCTGCTCTTCCCATTGCCCTTGCATCCAATCAACAAGAGGTTTAGGTCTTCACTTCTAACCTCAGCCTGGATTTGATGTTTGATTGTGACCTGCAGTCTCTGTGTTGGCAACTGTTGTGTTGCTTTGAAGAACTGCTCAATCTGGTTGTCTTTGGCTTCCTTCATTGTTTTGTTCTCAAAGGCTACTATTCTGTGTGCACACTTGTGAATTATGTCTTTCATTGCATCAGGAAGATCTTGTTGGAAATCAGCCATGGCCTCCTGTTCCATGTGTGTCACGATAATCATGAGATGCTGGTATAGATTATCACCAAATATTTGATGGAGTGATTGAAACGCTGCAACTTCATCATCTATTTATTCTGTTCGCCCATTGGTCCGATAGGGATGACGTCACTTCCGGTTACCAGGTATATATAGAGGTGCACACCTGAGCACAACGTGCATGCTGCCAGATTCCCCGACCACGTCTGGGTCCACACTCCACCGGCACCGCCGAAGCAAACATGTCCAAGCTGAAGATGCCGACAGGAGGTTTGCGTTAGTTCCAGCGCCCAGAGACGGTCGGTCTGGGACGCCGAAGGGACCTCGAGGGTTTAGCGGTATCGCCGGGTCGGTGTACGGGGGACGTTGCTTGGTCCCCCGGAAGGTTTGACGAGATATTCTGTGTTCTCTCGTGTTTCAATTACCGTGTGTGCTTTCAGGAGTGCAGAGCTACATGTACCGTCCTTGTTCTTGCTGTGCTGGATGCCTGGAATTTCTAAGGGCCGGCTGTTTGTTCTAACATTTGCATTTCTATCGCGTATTCATATGTATGAGCTCTTAGCGGCTCGAGGATGGCCGCCTTACACCATTTTTTCGTTTTACAGCTTCAATCCTTTTTTCTAGGCCGGGTCGAGTTTAGGACGTTTTTAATTCACGCTGGCGTTCTGTTCTGCGTGGAGCTGAGTGATTCTTGTGTGGTTTCGTGACTTTGTGTATGTTTTTAGCAGCGTTCGACAGCCACATCCAAGCAGATAGTTGGTGCCCACGTGGCAAGCCGGTGGTTCTCTGAAATTCATTTGTCGCCATGTTTTTTGCATCCTTTCTCTCCTCTGCAAAGGAAACCTGTGTGTGCTGGCTTTTAATGCCGAGGTGTGGAGCAGAACGAGAGTTTCCAGATTTTATGTCATTTTCTGTTTTTCGTGAATTTTTTTCAGGCAGGAACAGAGAAAGACGATGGCTTGGTCCAGGAGGCTGTGTTGGGGTTTTCTGCTACCATCTGTTTTAGTTTGCATGTGTATGAGTGCGTACCTGTAAGGCGTGGTGTTTGAGTTGTGGACACGCGTGGCCCAGATAACCTCCCGTAACGCGGCTCGCTCGCATGTGGAGGCTGGGCGGTGTGAAGATGCGTATGTCTGTAGACTTGTCTGTCTGGGACCGGACCTGTTGCCGGGCGCCCGTCCCTTCCCATTGTCTCATGGTTCACGTGTTGTTCATGCAGGTTTGACGCTCTCCCCCTCCAACAACAGGGACGCGCGGGAAACATCACCACCCAGCGCCGGCACAAGCCACCATCAACCTCGCCAGATGTGCGGCCCGATAGGACCCGTTGGTGGCCTGCACAAGCTTTAGCAGCAGAGAGGGCTCAAGACGCGCCAGGAAACCTGTTAGCCGAACAGTTAGGCTGTGATGTTTTATGTTGTGAACCATGTTCTTTGTGCTGAATATAGTGCTACAAGGGACAGTGGTCAGAGGATCAGGGTCGACTGGCGCTCCGGTCCCCGACACCGCCCAGCCCCTGCCGGTCAGCTAACCCCGCCGACTGCTCAAGGAACTGTAAGTCATTTTCCCCCTACTTTTCGTGATAGATTTTGACATGTCGTTTTCCAGTGCGATGGGGTGCCGCGGGATGCTGGATGGATAGGAACTAATCGAGTAACCCTGTTTTGAGATTGGTCTGACCAAGAACGTCTTTGGTCTGACGCCGTTTTTAGCACGGCAAGATATCATTCAGTGCGATGGGATTCCGCGGTAAGCTGAATGACCCAAAAAAAAAAAAAAAAAGGTGCAGTTTTTCTTCAGCTCGGTGTGACGTTTCCAGTGCGAAGGGTTTCCGCGGAATGCTGGACGATCCGAGAAATTGTGTTCTTTTTTTTTTTTCCTTTTTCGTGATTTGTTGTGATATCATCCAGTGCGAAGGGGTTCCGCGGAAAGCTGGATTCTTGGAAAACCCTAAAAGTTGTGTACGCTCTTGTTTGACATTTGGCGATTTTATCCAGCGCGACGGGGTTCCGCGGAAGGCTGGATAACATGCTATGCGGGAGTGTGTAAGGACTTGGTCCGGACTGAGGCTTGGTTATAGTGTTTGTGGGACACGGGCATAAGGAATGGAGTGAGCAATATGTTTTGCGTTTTTTGAAATTGTGCGCATAGGATCTTGTTGTTTTTCGGAACATTGCGGATTTTGCCAGATGCACTAGAGAGCTCCCTTTATGGGACATCAGAAGGGCGTGGTTCCCATAGTCGCCGAGAAGATAGGATAGCATTCGAAGAATTTTCATTCCTTCCTGTTTTCGCTCAACTTTTGTACGTGGAGAAATTTAGATCGGTATTCTCGGCGTTGATTTTCCCTCAGTTTTCGAAGCGCGCGCTGCGGCCGATTAGAGTGGGTAAGCGTTGTTTTGACGAAGTTCAGAGAAGAACATGATGAAGTGTGGGGGACAAGTCGAGAGATATAAGCAAGGGATTGGATGGGTAAGGAGAGAGGAAAGGCGAGAGAGTGATGATAAGGACGGGAAGACGGGATGAAGATAGGGAGTGATTTTTAACAGTATTCAGGAAGAGGAAAGGAGCGAATAGATACCTCTGGAAAGTATCATAGTAGGGAGGCGACGAAGTGAAAGCAATTGAATGCCGGGAATAGGTAG
>NC_049982.1:21036427-21037342 GCF_000003815.2 Branchiostoma floridae
TCAATGTTACATGGCTTTTTGTTGGACTTTTGCCCAATTGTTGCTCAAGATTACATTTTTGAGGTCCTGTTCCTTCTCTGAGTCCCCCTGGAAATGTCATGTCTTCTCTTACATTTTCATGAGAAATTCTGCATCCAGAAGTAGCCTTGACGTCCATGGAAGTGCTTCGTCTCAATCTACGGGTAGTGCTATCAGTTACATGTAGTGCATCATCGCTGTCAGAAAACACTGGTTCTTTGCTTTGAATATGAACAGTGTGTGCATGTATATTTATTACTGTCCCATGTCCTTGTGTATGAAACGGTCGATCAAATTCCGTGTATTTTGTGTCTGCTTGGAGTTTCACTGTGTTTCCTGTTAGTTTTAGAGATGGTTTACTATTTTGACTATATGAAGGACGTTTTTCAGCTTCCTCCAATTGGTCTAGGACATGGGAAAGTTTTGCATTCTCCAGAGATTTTTTGAATGAATCGTATGCAGGAGGTCCCTGTGTACAGAGATAGTCCACAAGCTCTGTGGCCTGTTTTCGACGTGGTCCCATTGCTTTGATAGATTCGTAGTTGCCTTGTTCAATCACATCATCTTGAAGCATCTGATTTAATATGGTATCATTTACTGCAGGACCAATACTGTCTATGATTGATGTTCTGCAGGAGTTGAGAACTTCTTTCACACTCCGTGTTCTTTGCTGTGCTAGTGGTTCCTCCAACACAGCAGTACATGTTTGACCTTTTGATTTTGGTTGAGCATCTGATAATTTTGGTCGAGAATCTAGTACTTTTGGTCGAGTACCAGTTGATTTTGGTGGAGAATCTAGTGATTTTGGTGACGTATCAAGACTTAGTGAGTTTGATGGAGCATCTGGTAATTTTGGGTGAGTACCTGATGAATTTGGTGAGAATCTGTTGATTTGAC
>NC_049982.1:21037442-21058112 GCF_000003815.2 Branchiostoma floridae
GTCCGCAGTCATGTTTGACCTTTTGATTTTGGTTGAGCATCTGATAATTTTGGTCGAGAATCTAGTACTTTTGGTCGAGTACCAGTTGATTTTGGTGGAGAATCTAGTGATTTTGGTGACGTATCAAGACTTAGTGAGTTTGATGGAGCATCTGGTAGTTTTGGTTGAGTACCTGATGAATTTGGTGAAGAGTCTGTTGATTTGACTTGTGTCAGATCCTCCATGCTGGAAGACTGCACTTGGACAACCTGGACAAGTAACATGGAAAACTATTAAATGTATAACTGCAAAGAACATTAATCCGACACCCCTTTTATCCGACACTTTTCATCACCTATCTGTCAGTAAAAATGTACCGCTGGCATGCAAATTCTTTCTAGTGCTTTATAAAACCAGTAACATGTATGACATAAAACCTTGAAAATTTGAGCTCTCAAAGATCGTATGTTGGAGCAGCAAGTTAATCAATCTTCCGGTGTGTTTTCCTGCCGTTAATGAAGCCGTGGGAGGGGGGGCAGAGGTCAAGATTTTGAGGGATCTTACATTACGTCTTTACATTACAAAACCATAATCACAGTGAATAAATAACAAATCAATGAACTGTCCATTGATGACAACCAACATGCCTTGGAATGTCTCTCCTTCAAGTACAACGCGGCTTTGTTATGCTTATCGGCAGCCTTCCGAACGCAGGCGCCATTTTGAAAATGTGCATCAGCACCCCCAAACTGTAATGCTCACATCCCAATACACAGCAAGGCGGATCTCACCGGCGATACCAACAGCCCCACATGGGGACGTACTGTAAGAAGTTTGTAGTGTGTTGTGTGGGTATATTTTTTGGGAGCCATTCACAAAGCAACGTATTTACCGACATTTGCTTATCAAACAACGGATTAAAAGTTTCATAGAACGTCATAACCTCGTAGTGGAACAGCAGAAAGGATTTGCCACTGGTTGATGCATTTTCGGGCCATGTTTAGATCGCGATGCCGGCAGTTTACCGACATGCCGATTTGCCGATGAAACCTTGAGTAAGTGCCTGCCGATTGATACAAATTTGACGTTGTAAATATGAAATCCGTTGATAATCAGCCTTGTCATATTATTGTGACGGATTAAAGTTCCCCTGGGAATAGAATCCCAAGGGACTTGCTATCAGTTACACTCTCTTTGAAGTGTTAATTTCTGCTGATACCGCGGAAAGTGGGAGACCAATGCACGTGTAGTGATGGCCGGGGAAACATAGTAAGCAGTGCACTAAATAGTTTCCGGAATGCCCAAAAGCCTGCTTGTTTATTCATGGTTCAGTGTTGAAAATGCTGGAAAGTGTCGGATAAATGTTCTATGCCGTTAAAAAGTTAATAAACAAAGTTTCGTTTTCCTGAGCAGGGAGCATTCAATAGCAAATGCACAATGCGGCTTTACCCCACACGAATGATGAACTTTGGACGGAGGTAACTCAAAGCAGTAGGGCATTGTGGGAAGAGAAATAACATGGATATGGCAAACATGTTCTGATGTTAAATTTATCCATGTTCCATGGCCAACACCAGGAAGAGACTAATTTATTTTGATAAGGTGTCATTCATGAGCATTTCATTTCATAGGCAGACCGTGATTTTAAAAATGTGCAATATATGGATCTCCTGTAGATTGTTTTTTTTTTTTTTGAAGATTGTTAGAAATCAAAAATGGTTGGACAACTGATGTGAATTTAGATTTTTTGTGCTGTGTGGGTTCAAGTATAATTTCAAATACTGTACAAAGCAAATGAATGCTGAAGGAGAAATCCCAAAGTCCCCCAGCCATGCCAATGTCAAACATTAGAGGAAGAGTTGCCAGGAAGTTATTGCTGGATATGGTTTTCCACCCACTGCTAAAGCATTTTCATTTTCCACCTTACCCATATAGTCAGCTACATGTACATGGCTTGTCTGAAGTTGTCACACAAATTTATGGTCATTATATCATTAATCAGGATATTGCACTACATGAAAGAAATAGATTAAAATGATTTAAGGTCACAATGAAGGGGATCAGCCATTCAAGCTCATGTTTCTAAAGATTTTTTATGACTTTATACTAGCGAAGTAAGAACTGAGAAAATTACTCACCAAAGTCAAAAAGGCAGCTTGACTGTCTGAGTGGCAGACTGCTGATGTGGCCTGTATTGTTCTGTTACCATGGACAACTACAGTAGCAGCCAATCCTGTTTCAAATTGATGTTTGGTATTTTGGAGTTTGGACTTGTGCTTGCTCAGCTCAGTGTCCTTTTTATTTACCTGCCCTGAGACCCCAGAGCAAAGTCAACAAAGTCATGAGAGTTTTAAGACTTGAGTGACATTATAAATCAGACTTTGACATTTACTAAAGCCACACTGTCAACTTTATGTTTCATATATTCCAAGCCATAACTTAGGGAAATAAAAAAACTAGTGTTCCATGATCTAATTATCTCGTTTAAGACTCAGGTGTATTACAAATGTTTCTCCTTGATGGTGCAAATAAGGTCATAATTTGCATAAATAGGGTCAGATACTCATTGTCTTAATGCAAATAAGTATTCCAAAGTATAGATGCCTTATGTAACATGTGGCAAAGAAGGTTTTGTAGAATTTCCTAATCAATTGTGCTTTTTTGTGTGCAAATGATGTCCTGATTTGCATAAATTATGTTTAACAAATGTTCACATTTATTTAACTTCCAAATTTTGTTCGAAATTCATTTGATCATTTGCCATCAATCAATGGAATTATACTAGACATGTATAATCTGATTCTTCTTCCGTGCAACTAAAATCTGTACATGTTCTCTCTTTCTTACATGTAGTTACATATTGTAACATGTTCTTTTTATAGTTTCCTCAATAACTATGCAAATTAAACCCTTTTTCGGATGATTATCTCTTTACATCATGATTAAAGGATATTTTGTTCATGCCAAAAATCAAGCCCTTATTGAGTTATGCTCATACACATTTTAACAAAACCGCCATGTCCCAAGTCCAGTGTTGAAAGCACCTTCCGTTCTGGATCTCCAGTGCCAAAGTTACTTATTAGCGGGAAACTCAAATTTGTATTTACAGGGAATTTGTAAACAAAGAAGTGCTAAGGTATACAACTTCAGGGTTATGTGAAGTTCAGACCAGCCACGCCCCCTTTATACAGGATCCACAAGCCATGAAATACTGTGAATTCAGAAAGTGTTGACCTCCGGAAAACCATCAGATCCTGCTGCCAAAGAAAGCTATACTGGCAGTAAACATTTTGAATGAAAATAGTGCACATTTTATTCATTTTGCTAATTCAATACAAAATGTCAGAATTTGAACAATTAGATCAACATTAGTTACATATTAACAGAACCATAATTGCATTGAATTACATATGTACATGTTTACATATTAACAGTTATGAATAATCATATCATAATGAGGACAATTATATATGTCATAACTGGGCTGCGATAACAAGTCATACGGGTGATCCAGACCAAATGATAACTTGGGTTATCACATGGGCTTCTACTGCTATCACACAGGCTTCCATAGAACAATTTAAGCATACTTTGAGTGTGTCAAGTGTGCTGCTGTGAAAATTTGAAGACTGGGTTCAGACACTGGAGTTAAAATTTTTTTGTCCAAGGACACCAGATTTTCTCAACTCCAGGCGTATTTGGCATTGAAACATGTTTTTTTCTCTGGTGGGTATAACATTTATAAAATACAGTATACTCCACATCACCCTCAGTCCCAGCCCACCTACAGGCCAGATCAACCTTTAGCCATTGGCCCGAATTTGGGTGCTACCCAATGTCGGGCTGGTACCTTGGATGATAAGGTGACCTTTAGATCAGCAAATGGACGGAATTTTCTATGATCTTGTTCCATCACCCTGTACCCCTATTTGTAATATTGTTTAGGGATAGGTCCTGACCTAGTGCCACCTGGTGTACCTGTACCTGAACAGACTAAATCACTAGTGGGCTGTCTGTGGACACCACTTTTTTAGACTAAAGATGAGTAAATTCCTTTCAAACATAACAATTTTGATAATCTGAGAAAGATTGAGAAAACTGACAAATAAACTTGTTTTTGAGACTCAAATATACAAAGATGACAATTTACCACTGAAAAATACAGATTGGTACATCTTTAACTTACAGAAAATTGACCATGCATATTTGTTATTATGTACAGGTTTGCAACAGGTCTGGATGAAATTTATTACATAGCTCTAAGAACAATATGAATCCCTTATGAAGTTACGTGATACTCATTCATGTCCAGATACATGTATACATTTATTGTACAACAAATGTACATGTATGTATCGTCACTCATACATACATATACAAAGTACATGTAGTCAGGAAATTTGTAAGGAAACGTTTTTGAACCAAATAATGCAAATATTACTAAGCACTACGGTCATAACTTGCCTTGAATAAAATGCACAATGTCTTTTTTAACTTCTATTACGTATAGTGAATGCATTTCAGGTTGTACTTGTAAAACCAAAACTTATCGTTGCTTTCTGTATTCACTGGTTCCCGAAACTTCTTGTACATTTTGTTCTGCCAAACTGAAGGTGGCCATATCTTGCTTGCATGATCAATGGTCACGTGGGAGCAAGAGGCCACCCGTAACTTTCCAAGGCCATCCATGAAGAATTCTGGAAAAAAAAAGATTGTGTATGAAATTTTACAGTGGATAATTTTCTGGTCATTCTGTTAACCTGTAATTCATGTTATCCTGTTATTCTGAAGTTTGCCAATTGAACTCTATGAAGTTCAGCACATAAAATGTAAGTCTAAACATTTGTTTCAAAATTTAAGGAAAAAAAGCAGTTATGTCCCCAACTTTTTAGCAAAGGACAAGAGATAGAGAACCTGTCTGGTATTGAGTATAGACTTGTGGGTAGTGTACTTACCATGAATGCAAAAGGTCTCAGGCTTAATCCCTGACCAAGTCATACCAAAGACTTTTTAAACGTGGTATATACTGTTGTATCTGCTTAGCACTCAGTAGATGATGTATGAAAATAAACATGCACCACTATGAGGCCAGGATTAGTGCTTGCTCAGCTATGTGGCCTGAAGACTATAGCCTAGCAGAGGTTTGTCCCACGTCCCACACCATACACCAGGAATGATGTGGGAATTATTAAGCTTTTAACTAATTGGTACTGAAAACAAAAAAACCTATTGTCTACCTGTGTGTCCAACCCTTGTGAGTCTAGGGTCAAATCTAACACTTTGGACCTTGGTTGTATCTGCAAGGAAGAAGTTGACCACAATGTCAGCCACCACACAGTCTGGAAACCCCTCAACGGCGTGGTAGTAGCCTTTACTTCGGAACAAGCAGTCCCCGAGGTCATCTCCTTCCTCAATTCTGATTTTCTGTGTAAATTTTCTTGCAAGCCCAAGGTCGTCCCTCACCACACCACTGATCTGGGACAGAAAGAAAGAGTTTGAATGCTACATACACATATAGGTGCAAGTGTACTGCAACAGTGGAATGATGGAATGAAAGGATATATGGTACTGAGCTTCAGTTGCACACAATGTCTTGTCATCTGTTTTCCTTGTCTGGAGCTGGAAAGGTTTACAAGGAATGTTCTGATGATTCACTTAAACAGATTTGCTGGTTGTAAAATCTACAAATTTGAAATGTGAAAAGACAAGTCATTGTCATTAGTTATCTCTGGGCACAAAGTTTGTTGCTATCTTAACAAATTCTGACACAAACTTTTCTGGTTTAGCATTTAGAGCTTTGGTTGGCATTGAGAGCTTTGCTGTCTGATACACATTCAAACTACAGCTCCACTGATTTTATCTACATTGCACTCATTGTTGTAGATTAATTTTTTTCAGAGGACTTAAGTTCACAGTGTGATGGGATAGGAGATTTCTGAGTTCTTTTAAGCTCATTGTTCAAACAATTCAATTGTAAAACATTGGAAATGATTATTAGATATATATGATGTAACTCACAACATCAAGGTTGGTATTTTTGGCAACTTGTAGGAGAAGTTCAATCCTCGTGTCTTGTGTGAAGATGAAGTCATCATCCACCCAGAGGAAGTAGGGTGTGGTCACCTGTGAGACGGCCAAGTTCCGCCCTGCAAACCAACCCTGTGTTTGATCAAAGACTCTAGTTATGACAAGCTTGAGGTTTGCACATTCGAAAGCATTAGGTGTTCTTAGTAGCTTCAAGCACTTAGGCAGGGGTTTGACTGGCATTGAATTATGGCATACCACATAGTTTACTACATTTGATTATTATGTGATTCTGAATCTTAGGACTTACACAGAAATCTGGCTTATGTTTATTTATAGGAAATATGACAGATACATTACACGGACTCACACGCAGCATTGCTGATAATGGAGTCTAATGGAGTCTGGCTTATGTTATGACCTCACAGATTTCCACAAGATGTTGATTAAAAAAAAACAACGAAAAATGGATAGAACCATCATTTTCATGTAATTCTGAACCACTAGTCAATAAATAAACTAGAGTTATCATACCTTTGCCTATGTTAACCTTTTGAACTGATGTATTATGAAAAGTTTTTGTGATTATGCAACTAAGGCCTCATTAGCATAAATTATCCGTTGCTCATCTTCGCTACCCAAATGACACAATATGTTTTAAGCTAATGAAAGTCTTACCTTAGGAAAGAAAGCCATTGTAGTATTTTCTAATAATTTTTTTAATAGACTATTTAAATCAAACCCTTATTTGCATTATTTATGTCTGATAATGTTAAACTTTACTTAGCTTCCAAATGCCACAAGAATGAAGTTCTTATCAAGAGATGTGAAGGGGAAATGGTAGATTGCTACCTTTTTAAATGGCATGATGTAGTGTTCTATATTTTCCCCTTGGACCTTTTCGGGGTGTTCACTGTCGTCTGCGATGATGATGTTAATGGTGGGGTAGAACTTGCGCACGCTGGCAATCAACTGACGTAACATGTTGTATCTGAGGAAGGTCTTTGTCACTATGGTTACCTTCGTTGCAATGTCATCTGAAAAAATGTTAACAATGAAAGTGTTCAGTCAGTTTCTCCCAACTATACTGGTCATATAAACAATGCCTTCAGTAGTTTAACACATTTTCGAAGTTGATTATAAAGATTATAGGGGAAAGGCCAATTTTGTGTAACAATTGGCAATGTCATGCAAAAAGTGCTTCAACTGACATGGTATCTAACAATATTGATACATTAGTGATATGTATATATATGTATATATATATATATATATACAATATTGATCATTTTTGTTCAAAATACCATTATTAGCAAAAGGAGTTCAGAATTCACCTTCTGAGAAGTCAAATATCTGCAGCAATCTCTTATGTTGAATACGGATGGGAATCGTTCCTTGGAAGTAGGCATACCGGATATCCGCTAATAAAAAAGACATATAAAAGGAAAATGGAAGAAGTTCTGTCAACAGTATCAGCGGTAAATAGTCATTTGGTTATTTTTTTATACATGTATGATCTGTTGTTTTGGATTCAAGTTTTCAACAGCAATGATATTAAAGCACGTTTAGATGATGAAAGTTTATGTGAAGTTTTACCATAGTCCACGGTGTCTGGATTAAAGTCTGTGTTGGTGTAGACCAGGAACTGTAGCTGTCTGTTCAGATGATCCAGTGACCCAGAGGAAATGGTCAGGTGTTTGGTTCCTTCACCCTCTACAGTAACACTGGGAATGTCTGCTAGGGTCGTCAACACTCCCAATTGGGCATGGAGCTGAATCTATGGAGAGAAGAAAAAGTGCCCATATAACAATTGTGTATCAAAATCAGCATTTACAATTACTCCACAATGAATGGCCATAGAATACAGTGTTGATGGTAGAAACATTCTGTATGATCACCAGCCCTAAATAAGTCCATGTACAGATGCAGCAATTTCTACACATACATGTTCTGTGTTCAACGAGCGACCACCTCTTCTCAGCGACCACCTGGCCATTTCGACCGCTTTTTCTCGGTCCCAATTTTTTTCCCATTGACGTAAGCATTAAGCGACCTTTTCTGACTTTGCACATCAAACATGAAAGGCTGACATTTCTAGATTTATGAAAAGTCAAGTCTTGCATTTGGTACACATATGTCTAGTTTAGAATTTAGTTGAAATTTTAGTTACTGGAATGTACATCATCAACTTCTTTGGGGTCCATGTTGATACAAGGTAGTCCTAGATTGACAAGGCCACACCACTTGACTTTGCATTAGAGGGGTCATCGAATCATGAAATTTGTGTTCCCAATGTATTCCTATATTTGTACTGCAGAATTGCTTCAATTACAAAGTGACTTAAAACACAGTGAAACCTCCTTTCCCCATCTACTGCAATAGTAAGACCCCATGAAAATGGACGAATTTACAGTTAGCTTTCTAGCTTCAGCCTTTTTTTCCAAATCTGAAAAGTCAGAACTTAAATCACTGGCCTTCACTATGCAGTAGATTTTGCATATGACAAGGGTCAAGGCAGTTACTCACATCAACGATTTCCTTGTGCTCAGCCAATTCCTCTAGCCTTAAACCTGGAATGACGAGGCTTCCCATTGGTTGAACCCGCAGCCCCTGTGTGGGATAGCTCAGGGGAGATTTCCCATTTGCAAAAAGAATTGGAGGTCGAGGAGGAGCCCTGTGGAGAACATGGGAATCTTACTATTCATTTTTGTCTGGTTAATGTATGGTTAGTATCATTAAACACCTTGGTATCATTTCTGCTGGTATCTGATAGATAAATCATGGAGTAAAAGCACAAGACAAAGCACCCCACAGTAAGGATTAAAGTGAATGATGGAATACAAAGCTCAGGCACTGTTGCGGAAACACAAATATCTGAATAAATGGGGTCTAGTCAATTACTCATAGTGTAGAAAGGCAAGAAAGTTTGTTTTATCCAATGACGAGTGTCAGAATGGTCTTTCTGTAGTCACCCCTGCAGAATCATGTTTACCTGGAACTGTTGGTGTTAGGAGGCAACAATGAAGTGATAAATATTGGTTAGAACAGACTAAGATGGGTCATGACACCCAGCTGTACTTTCCCTTACGGCACTAATATACTAGTATATATGCAGTATGCCAGACCAAAGGACCTAACCCAAATGTTTAGACAACAGTTGTGAATGTTCACCTATGGCTTACAGTGTTCGAAATACCCATCTGCAATTTGCAGAAGGATTTTCAAGATTGCAGAAGAAAAATTAAACAATCTGCAATTTTGCAGAATGAAAAAATCAGGATTAGGATTCAATGGTTCATATATGTTAGCAAACTAGTGGCATTCTCACCACTACAAGACAACATTGCTAGTAGCTCTTGTCTGTTGTCTTGACATTGTCTTACTTTTGTTTCCTATAGTATTGGACTATCAGAAAGTTGTCTTCACTTCCTTTGCATATCAATTCATAGTTATGGTATGAAATTTAAACATGCTCTTCAATAGATCTGCTCAGTGTCACTAACAAAAGGTGGATACTGCCTGAAACTTCTGTTTCCAAAAATCATATCCAGTGGCTTTTTGGTGTACCTTTACTAGCATGTTGTATGGAAGTGAATGAGATAATAACGTCCATTCATGAATTAATTGGTATACTTCAAGCTGTACTAGCCCATAGTGACATGGCGATTTGGATAAAAGACCTATGGTGGTATCAGGGTATGCTAACTTCCCTGCAGAGAAGGATCATCTTTGAAGACTGAAATTAAAATAGAGTTAGTGAATAAAAATTACAGTAATGCTATGCATTCCAAACTAGATATGATTTAAATGCAAGGCATTATTTGGTTGAGACGGTTGTTTGGAACCATGTGTGTTTGCAGAAAATATTTTCGAATTGCAGAAGAAAATTTTGACAATCTGCAATATTGCAGAACACCGGAAAAATGTATTTCGACCACTGGCTTATATGGCATTGGGTTTCTTGTCACTAGTATGGTACAGGAGATTAACATGTATTAAAGTTGGACCAGGGCTGTCTCCGGGATCTGTCCCTCTGTCATGGGATGGAATTTTTTGGTTGGGACTTGAAAAAAAGTCCCCTCATCTTCATGACACGAAAAAGATGAGAAAGATGACAAACTTTGTGACAACACTTAACAAAATAGACTCACAAACAATGATTGGGACAGGACAAAATTTAAAGCTGGAGACAGCCCTGATTCAGACTGACTAATTGTTCCCATTATTCGATATCATATTCCCTTTGCTATATAACTGAGTCAGCTTACATAGGAGGTAGAGACTGTCTCGTATAGGACTGTTTAGCCATAGCTGATTCTGTAGGGCTGATGTGGATTAAGATTTTACCACGGTCAATATTGACCGATGCAGGTCATAATACATTTCCCACATGGATGTCTCAATTTTTGTATAATTCCAACTGTTATAAGGAAATTGATAAACCATGTACATAGTCAGTACTCCGCAGTACTGCTGGGCATTAACATCTTATGATCTAGGTGAAGTTATTGACCTGATGGTATGAACATTAATATGAATATCATCATGACTATAGTATCAATACTATTATGAATATTTTGATTATTAATTATGCAGATCATATATCATAGTTGTAGATATGAATCATACTGTACGAGGGGCGTTCAATAAGTTATACCCCTGACTCACTTCCAGTTGTTTGATCTTAATGAAATTTTGCATTTGTAATGATTTATATCTCTATGAATTATGTTGCAAAAAACAGCTCTGAACTAATTGAGGTTTCTGATGTACTTGTGTTTGAACAGAGTCAGGTGTGAAATGGAACAGGTGTGAAATGGAGCCAGTTGAGTGTCGCGCAGTGATCCGGTTTTTGTATTTGAAAGGACGCAAACCAAAGAAGACTTTTGATGAAATGAAAGAAACTTATGGTGATGATGCCCCATCATATGACCTTGTAAATCGCTGACATCGTGAATTTAAACATGGCCGTAAGTCTGTGGAAACAGCTCCCAAACCTGGTCGTCCCTCTTCTGCCATTGATGAGGCATCTGTTGAAGGACCAACCTGGGGTCTTCTATAAAAACGGTATCCAGAGCTGCATCAAACGATGGAAGAAATGCATAACTCTGGGTGGTTCCTATATAGAGAACGACTAATAACTGTGCCAAGTTTCATTAATCTCCTGCTATGGGAAAATGGGTCAGGGGCATTACTTATTGAACGCCCCTCGTACCATTGAGAAGAAGATAATTATCTGAGTTCTGACACTACCATGTACCATACCTTTGTTCGAGTCTTTCTTTCTCCTGATTGCGCTGGTCCATGACCTCTCTCAGCTCATCTGGACCGGAGGCAAAATCATTCCCGAGGTAGTGGGAAGATGCTGAGTGGTACAGCGGGATGGAGATGAACAGATTTTCCTCTGGGCAGGAGCAGTTGCCATCTGTGAGAACACGTCTGGGGCCAAAATATTCATGATAATATTATGGTTTTTCAAAAAATATTTTCAGTCAAATAAATGCATGTATGGCAGACACTGTCTAATAAAGACATTTGAAGTATTATATACAAATTTAGGCAACTCTTAAGCAGTTTTGATGATTTAGACCGATTTCTAAAGCCCCCGAAATACACGCAGCTGCTCTTGTTTCATTGGCATTGAAGCTTGTAAATGCAAACAAGGCAACCAAACAGCTAATCTATTTGCTGCTCTACCACTGTTAATGGACTTTCTGCACTCATTTGGTCATTCTACTTATCAAACTCTTGTTTTTGATATAGATTTCTTAACATTAATTTCTTTCATTAGTAACAAGTTAAAAGGTGAGCAATGACAAAATCATCTTAGAAACCATGCACTGTGGCAGTAAAAGTCTAACTCAGTATTTGCATTTGGATGGTGACTTGTTACGATCAAACTCGCCATAGTTTTTGCTTTTTACAACTTATGGATTGAGTTTTGATTAGTTGTTCTTAATGTACCTTGCAACAGCATCCTTCCACACATAGGGTATGTGCTGTAGACCAGCTCCTTTCCATGGGTAGTCATAGTTGAGTTGTGACTTCTTAGTGCCCTGCCATCTTGATGGGACATACTTGTAGATCATGGCATACTTTGACCGACTGCTCACCTTGGTGAAGTGTAACACAAAAGTCCCAACGGTTAACAGCAACAGAAGAGCCGTAGCCACCACTTTGGTCCTACAACGAACCTGCATTCCAGCAAGAGTCCATATCTCTGGCATACCTGCAGAAGCACTGAAACCACAATTTGAATTTTCAGTTTACAACATGTTGGTCACTGGGCTATAGAAGAGAACAGAGCAGGGTGGCAACCACCTGTAACATGAACGAATGGAGTAAGCTTCCCGTGTCTACGGGTGTGTTTGTGTAGTATCGTCTTACCAGCACGTAGGTCTCTGCATTCACCAATCACAATACAGGGCACAATACAGACCAATAAGGCAATGAGTTACAATAGGCCACAGCAAGTAAATTTTATGGATGACATCCTTAGCAGACTGCAAAAATAGTGAGATGGGGCAGGGGAAAAAACAATATCATGGTACTAAAGAACAAGATGGCTACATTTTTGAAGTACAATGTAGATACCATAAATGTTGTAACAAAAAATAAATGGACTAAACATCATATCACAGCCAATGAGGCATTCATTCATGTATTCAAGATGTGCATTGCTGTAGTAAATAGTAACACTAGTATGGTCGATTGGTATTACTTGCAAAGTTTTGTAACTACACTCATGACTTTCCTATTGGTGCCACTTTTACAATTATCCAACAAGTTTCTCTTCTACAACTACAGTCATGGCTACCACGGTAGTGCCACTTTTACAAGTACAATCATTAGACTTATGTTAACAACCATTTGCTCATTTTTGTGATTTTTCGTCATGTTGACCATCTCCAAAGAAAAAGAAATTTCTTGTTTTTATTCTGAAATCAGGCAAAAATAAATAAGCACATGGATGTTATCAATAAGATTTGCTTGCTGTGGCCTTAATTTACTGCTTCAGGGTAATATATGGCACAGGCTACTTTTTTATTGCATGAACTTCCAAGTACAAGTACTTTGCCCCTCGGCCTGGAGGTCATATATTGCATTATGTAAAAACTTTACCCTTATATTGTTCATACTTAAAGTTCCTCTTTTTCATGAAAGTTATGAAGAAATGTTTTGTTCTGTGTATCTGCAGGTTCATGAGATGGTACGGTCCGACATTCTGGAGCAAATCCTGAACCGAGTTGTTACCAAGGCAACCAGCCCTGTCACCCACTACATAGGTACATATACATAACTCAACTTAGGGTCTAACTTGACACTTGTGTGAACATGGGTCACAACCCATCTGATATGCCACTCCAATGGCTTTGATGATACCATTCACTGGCTGATCAAAATAGCATTTTAGACAGAGATGGTTTACACTGACAGGAATATTGCAACAGAAACATTGTTACAGGGCTCTAGCCAGCGTCCGACGGAAATTTACTGCGTCTGACGGAAAAATTTTAAAACCAATCCGTCAACCTTGACGGACAAAAATCCTTGGTGGAAGCTACAGGCTGCTTGGGGACGCCGTTCATGGCTGTAAAAGCCACACACTATTTGTTTTGCTATTGTTATGCTTGTTAACAATGTGTGTCGGCGCTCTTTCGCATACGATAATCTCACTAAAACCCGTTTTTCAGGGTATCAATGGCAACATTTACTACTTTGTAGTATCATAAGGAAAATGAATTTTGGGGTTTCGTGACGATTGAAAATGGAATTGGCTGACGGAAAAAAAATTCGAGCTGGCTAGAGCCCTGCATTGTTATTATGTACTGTAATTTCGAATTGTTAAATATTTTTATTATCATAGATTTTGGGGTGCTGCAAGTACATATGCTTGAACACATTTGAAAAATTGATGAGGGATAATAATACTAAAACTCAAATGTTAGAGTATACTAACTATAAACATAATGTGTCCATCCTTCCTTAGAGCTTCTGTCAAACACCGTCAGCACAGTGCCCCAGACTCTACTGGAATGTCTTCCCAAAGTACGGGACTCCTTTGACTACCTGTCCTACCTGCCTGCTGCTTCAGCCGAGGGCCTTCTTAAGGCTGTACAGGTGAGATTCCTTTTTACTGAGAAAGTCCACATTACCTATATATCTGTCATCACCTTCATGAAAATGCAGAACAGTGTTTTGCGTGTGTGTGTGTGTGGTAGCCTGGGTACCATTCGGATAGAAGTTCACACCTATATTCGCTTCTGCTACCCGTCTGGAGACATGCACATTCAAACCGTTTGGTGGTTACGTCAATTTGATAAGCAAATTAAGGAATGGGTTCTAGAGGGCTCCTTCGATGACAATAGGCCCTCTCGCAAGCGGATGAAGGGATTTTCGGGACCCGGTGTAAACAATCGCTTGATCCCATTCCTTAATTCGCTCATTTGTAGGGACCAATTAATGCCCTCCGTCTAAAGTTCTCGATAATCTGAATGAATTTTCTATAAGTTGGATGATTTGCATTTTTGGCGCCGAGATTCTACAAAAAGTCAGCCGTTTCTTTAACGTTACACCATGAAGCTGTCAACATGGGTGTCATTATTAACGAACATGTAAGATTATTGTCTAACCCTGGTATTTTCTCTGAGTAAGGTATATCTTAATCATACCTTCACTTGTTGTTGAGAGTGCTTTGTGCCTTGTGGGGAAACGTGTAGACTCGTCATTTCCTGTGTACCACCTGTGTGAAATAGCATCATGTGTACCTCAGTGGCCCTGCAAAGTTGATCTGTCGTGTTGCGAATTTTACTCTGACAAGTACACCATGGCCGTCGCTCTTTCATTCTTTTCTCGGTGGCCAAACATCACGACATACAGATTTTTTTATCTGAATAGTTGAGATCATGATATGAATTATGATCTGAATATGGCTCAAGGTGCCCAACCCTTCCACCACGCCCGATCAATGACCCCTACAGTAGTTATGTATGCAAATTCGCAGTTGAACGCTGATCTTTGTTTGATCAGTGATGTGTTTTAAACTATCAGAATAAATTCTGTAGTATGTGAACTCAAACTGTTCAAATCTCTGCATAAAGACCACTTGGTCATTGTAGACACTTTTTGATCTAATGATCCTATTATTATATACAATGTAGTTCATAATGGTCCACAGTTTCCATAACTACATTCTTAGTTGACTGGGTCTGTGTAACAGTGGTGTTCAAGGACTGCTAAACCGAAGACGCCTAACGGCTTAAGCCTTTCGGCCGAACGGTTTGCACGTTCGATTTGTGATCCGGCTGCCCGGGTTCGGCGTGGGTTCGAATCCCGGGAGTCGGGATGTTGTTTCTTTCTGTTCTTACTCGCCCCTCTGGTTGTTTCACTGGTTCCCACGCCGGCCCTGTGAGTAACAGGCTAGTATGTGCCACACAGGGATGTCGATCTCGGAGATTCGAGGACGAATCTTGAAAAGAAAAGGGGGAGTAGTGTAACAGTGGTGTTCAAGGACTGCTAAACCGAAGACGCCTAACGGCTTAAGCCTTTCGGCCGAACGGTTTGCACGTTCGATTTGTGATCCGGCTGCCCGGGTTCGGCGTGGGTTCGAATCCCGGGAGTCGGGATGTTGTTTCTTTCTGTTCTTACTCGCCCCTCTGGTTGTTTCATCTGTAAGGCGACACTCATCAGGACATCACAGGTCATCAAACAAGTCAACACTACAGTACTAGTAACTCCAGTTTTACATATGCAGTTTTTGACCCGGGACACATGGTGGATGTCTGTTCACAATCAAGACCATATAAATTATATAGCATATCCAGGTCAAAAGATACAAAAATCCAGTAAGACAAACACACACACAAACAGACAGATACACAGACAGATAGACCCAACTCTATACCTCTGTTTAATTGAGATTTTCATGGAGATAATAAACATTGAATGAATTAACATTTGAGAGTAAGTTGAGAGGACGTACCTGCTTCAATATGACCTATTCTAGTTAGGAAAGGGTAAGACAAATCCGGATGAACCAGTTTTGGTCCTTCATTATGCAAATGTTATGCTAATTGTCTGCCCATTGGGTAGACTCTTCTGACATGGTGAGATGACAGTCAATTTCAAAATTAACATGTAAGGCCATGTTAATTTGATTACCCGGTATATTAACTTACATTTTAGCATTTAGACTAAGAGTACAAAAAAATGTGTAGTTGCTAACCTACTATTTTTAAGTATTTACCATTGTTCGTAATTTTTTTGTCACTTTCAATAAGCCCTCAAGCAAAAATTTGCAATAAACTTTAAATTGTATTGTGTAATTGAAGTTACATTGGTTGGCCCCTCTGGGAACCCCATAACTGATGCCAGTTTGGGAATGAAAATAGTCAACCAAAATTGCCTTCAGTATGAAATCTAAGTTTGAGGAAGGTTGAACAAATGACTGAACACACAGAATAGTATACCAAGCAATAGATTCTGCATTATTGTTCTTTCACATCTTCTTATAGTCACTCAATACGCACACTACGGTCTTCTACTTAGACTCGGGCATGCCGTCATGACACCTGCCTTATGCTTACATCCCAAGAAAGATCATAGCAAGCACTAGATAATGGGGCATAGAAACAAACCTCTTGTATCCACAAGCCAGACCTCTTTCACAGCTCCTCTCCTGGAACGTTGGCAAAGTATGTGGTTCACGTCCAACCAAACTTGTCTGGACTATCCATAGACTACTACACATCAAATGGAAGAGTCCATCCTCCCTCTCATGATCAAGTCATTTTATACCAATGGCAAATCCCCATTGTAAGTAGTGCTCATTAGCATACCAGTTAACCAAAAACAGCTAAAATACAGGAATTTCTCAACAAAGTTAGGGACTGGGCGATATTTACCGGGGTGGGGGGTGGGGCAAAATGGGTCTGGTAAAAAAAAAAATTCGATGGCCCTCCCCCTGCCCCCCCCCCCCAAAAAAAATTTCAATGGCCCTTCCCCCGCCCCAAAAAAATTTTCAATGGCCCTCCCCAAAAATTTTTCCTTGCCTTTTCTAGTACACACACTGTCTGTCATGAAATAATAATTAGCAAAAGCAACAGCAATAGCATAATTCTATATGATTAAGTCCTGTTTTTTTTCATTTTAACTTTCCATCATTATACAAATGCTTTTAATGATAAGTTTTTACATGATTTTATATAGTGTACAGTGTATGCATGGTGATGTACACCTTTAACTAACATACATGTATGTGTATACATGACACAAGTATGAAATTTGTATCATTTACCTTTGGAATTATGGCATTTGTGCACTGATTCAGTGATTATGTAAATTAAGCTCTTATTTGCATAATTATGTTTGCGGAAGCAGCAAACATATAGTTTTCTCTAGATATTCTACCAAAACGGAGGAAAAGCTGCGGCTGTACCAAGCTCTCTACGTTTCCTGCTTTTTGATTGGCCATAAAAGGGATTTTCTCGGGGACACGTCACATGTGAACCTATCAGCAAAACGCTTGCTCAAAACGGGATCCAATGAAAACACAGATGACAAAGCCTTTGGCTGTGAAATACAGCTTTTCAATTGGCCGACACTCTATGCTTGTCATCGAATAAACCAATGAACGCACAGGATTGAAACCAGCCGGGCCACTTTGAGCAACATAACGTTATAAGGTAAAAAATCGTTGCTAAATCATGTCAAACCACGTAGCATAGTGGGGAGTGATACGGCCTCACACGCTGAAGGGCGCAGGATCGAGTCCCGCAGGGTCACTTTTTTTTATTCCCTATTTTAGATATGTATCTTGTATTTACAACGTTTTCATCTTGCGAACAGGGCATCGTTCGTTTTACACGCCTTTTTCCATTTTTTTCTTGCACTCAAAAGACATGCGGGGCGTTACGGTCGGTCGGACGGTCCGTGTGGGGAGGGGGGCTTGCCAACGCCTCGTTGCCTTTCTACTAGTTGTTTATTTTCTTGCGATTTTTCCTTTCTTTTCCCTTCGCAAACATCCTGCATTTTTTTAAAAAATGTTGCCTTTCTAGTTCCTCTTTTGTTACCTGTTTCCCAGCCCCTCCTGAAGCTGAGCATGCCCCTGAAGGACACCCTGATGTTGGTGCTGAGGAAGGCCATGTTCTCACGACAGGCAGATGCTCGGAAGGTGGCCGTGACCGGTTTCCTCATGATCCTTCGCCACTTCAAGGTGCTGGGTGGTCTGCCCTGCAGCCAGTCCTGTAGCCAGTCTTTCTCATTCAGCCAGGTGAGTATGTACAGCCTTGATATTTTGTAACAATTGTTATCATTGTAAGAAGGTTGATATGTTTCCTGAAATGCTGTATCTTTTTTGGATATTGAAAGATTATGTGGTTTTGTGTCCAGATCCAGGTTGATATCCACACCCCTCCCAGCAGTGCTGGTAACGAGGCCCTGTGTCTGGAGATCCTGGGGAACCTGCGCAGGTGTCTGACCCAGCAGGCTGATGTCAGGCTGATGCTGTATGAGGTACGTTTATATGCTGATCATGCCATATACAAGTGGCATCATGTGGTGTAATGGTTAGAGTGTTTGGCCAGGAATCAAGAGGTTTTTGGTTCAAATCCCCTCACATTCCCAAATGAAAAGGGCACTTTACACCAATTTCCTCACTCCACTCAGGTATAATTAATGAGTGGAAGCTAAATGGAGGTCCCATGTTTGAGGGGAGCCACACCTCGACAATCACAATCATTAAAGAACCCACCTCACTTATGAAAAGACTAGGGTTTCGCCCCCCTGTGAGTGGTTCATAATCTTACTGGCTTATATGGCTGCACATGGTGCAATAACAGTTGTACTGAGGTCACCATGTTACAGACCTTTGTAGTTTAGCCAAGCCAAGCATAACCTGTTCTCAATATGGCCCCAGGCTGCAAAGAGTACACGTAGTTGACCATCCTAATAACACTAATAATTTCATCATTGCCACTGATTTTGTGTTTACTTAATGATTTGAGATTCAGGCTTTTCCCAAAATCAGCAGAGAAGAAATCAAGCTTTTCCTTCATCAACAACCTCTGCAATAATTGGTCGTCTGATATTGATGAGAATGGGTTTTCATTACAGATTCTAAAAGGAAGACTGTAGAACTTTGGGTCATTTTTGTTTTCTTTTGCAGGGAATGTACGATGTTCTGAGCAGGAACCCGCACCTGGGTCCCCCCATCCTGGAGATGCTTCTGTCGCAGTTCAGGCGGTACTACGAGGCTGAAGATGATGTGACACCCCCCCTCCAACTGGACCCCTGCATCACAGCTCAGGGAGACCAGACCTTCTTACTAGAGCCTCTGGTGTGCAAGCTGTTTCTAGTTGTTGTTTTGTACAATAGACTGTTGACAACGAACTATTTAAATTTGTATATGAGTTGCAAAGAAAAGAAATTACTAGTATTATCAAAGGTCAAAATGGTTATTGTATTCACTGTTGGTCCTTCTGTACTGGCGACTTCATTCCATGGTGTCAATGAAACTTAACTTCTGACCTCTCACCCCAGGGTCACCTGCTTTGCTCCATGGTCCAGTGCCTTCTGAAGTGTCAACAGCTGGCCAGCGAATCAGAAGAGCCGGAGGATGATGAGGCTCTGACAGCCATCCAATCAGAGCTGGGTACCATCCTGGAATCTCTGACCCGAAGAATGATCAAGTGTGAGATGGAGGATTTTGAATTGGTGAGGGGATTGTTACTTCCATTATAGGTATTGTTGTTGGTCCGATTGTGTGTTTGTTTGTGTGATTGAGTTTGTTCCTGCTGGCCCAGGTCCAAGTTTGTTCAGGGCTGAATTGTAACCGGAGGCTGGCAGGAGGAGCTGGCCTCATGTCTTCCACAGGCTGGCAGGAAGTGAACATTGGCACATGGCCAAAGGGCAGGAACCCAAGGATGGCATCTGCCCAGAGTGTGTGTGAAATAATTGGTTGAATGTGTTATTTCTTATACAGAAATTTTTCTTACACACCAATTTTTCTTACCCCAAAAGAATTTCTGACAATGTTATGTTAGGTATTATCTTCCTCACCTTGAATTGACCTCTGACATGGTGAATTCTGAACCCCACCCAACAGGACAAGTCTGCAGACTTCTCCATGAATAGTGGGGTTGGTGTGAAAAACAACATCTTCGGTATCCTGGTACTGGGGCTGTATGAGGTACTGATGGAGTATACATGCATGTCTGACGACTTCAGGTCAGTAGAGTCAAAGGTCGGATGTTTTTGATTTAATGTTTCAAATGCAAAGAATTTTGATTGCTTTACTCGTGGCAACAAATGCTTTAGAATTAGATCAATGTACATGTATACTGATTTCTGTTGCCAGAATCATTCTATGTAGAAGCTAGGTTTTGTTGTGATGTGCTGGTAAAATGCTGGCCTAGATGTTAGTTTGACCCACCATCAGGTCTAATTTATGCCTTTCCCCCACTATTTACGACATATCTAATGGTCAATGAAGTTTCTTCCTTGACCTCTCGTTTCTTGCTGTGTTTTGACAGACATCAGACTTGTTACGTACTTGTCATGATAGTGTAAATTCACTTAGTAATACTTTCACTAGGATTTTCTCAGTGTTGTAAGTTGGCAGTTGAATTAAAACTGAAGCAATTACACAAATTGTAATCAAACACTATG
>NC_049982.1:21058212-21065757 GCF_000003815.2 Branchiostoma floridae
TAGTGGTTAGAGTGTTCGCCTTGCATTCGGTAGGTCGTGAGTTCGATCCCCGGCCGAGTCATACCAAAGACTTTAAAAATGGTACATGCTGCTTTCTCTGCTTAGCACTCAGCACTAATGAGGAAGAGTATGGAAGTTAATCACACATCACTACCAGCGGACCAGCCCCCATGCTGTAGTGGCTTGCACATGTGTGGCCCAAGGGCTACAGAAATGGAGATGGGCGCCACCCCTACGCATCTGTTACTGATGTACGGGCAACTTTAACTTATCTTAATTACACACAAAAAACACATACTCATGGTGTCATAATTCTGCAGTGGATAGGCACAGCAAAGCCATGTAAATAAAGCCACCGAATGTTTCAAGATATACTGTTCTGAATGTGTGATAATCATAATGTTTTGAGTCTGCCCTTTTCTTTTCAGCAAGGAGTCGTGTGAGCAGCTCCTTCAGCTGTTCCTGAACTACAACAAGCTTGCAGAAACTATGAAGGAGAAGACGGCCAAGGGCAAGTCAGGAGGGGCCAAGGTCGCTCGCAGTCTTCTCACCATCAGGTGTACAGCAAGAATTCTCCAAGGACTCTTCAGGTGAGATTGATTAATATTTTAATGTTGCAGAGAGAAGTAAGGCATATATACATCATAATGTTTGAAGATCTCACCCCTCTGTGAAGCATTCATAGTCATAGTTTCTTGTATGTCTTGTTTAATTGTAGTTTTATCAATTATGCAAGTAAGGTTTAATTTGATTAACATTATATGTTTCCATTGATCACTTTCTGTCCCTATTAATGGGACTGTAATTGGCTCCACATCAAGTCATAAAGGCTGGCGACAGCATTTGGAACGTTTCAATGAGAGCAAGCCGTATACCTACATGTAACCTGCATCAGCCCATGGTGAAACCAGTCTACTATTTTATATGTTGTTTTCAGAAGAATTGTCAGTGATTAAAGAAACAAGTAAGTGCAGATAATTCAGTTTGTCTGGTGCAGATCATTTTGAATGTTGCTGCACCAGTGCCAATATGTAGGGAAAACTTTTTCTAGTATTAATCTAAAAATACTTACCAAAAAAAGTACATTTTGGTTTATGTCTTGTGTCTTGGATGCAGTGACGACGTACCCCAACACCAGGAAGGGTTGTCTGTACTGCGGGAGAACACGGACTTGGTGCGCTTCATCGTCAGCGTGGCTCAGCAGAAGATTCAGCAAGTCTCCGACAAGGGGCACACGGACGGCAGCGAGGGGAGTAACAAGGACAAACTCTACAAGTACTGCTGCAACATGGCAAGGTACGCTCAATTTGGTCTCACAATGGTGTTTGGTGCTCAAATCTCTTTTGCTACTTTATGATAAGGAAATGTGCCTTAAATGATCCTCAGATTTGTTCCCTTTCCTTCTGAAAATAGCAGCTCTTTTGTGAAGTTCAGACTTACTGTACATGTAAATGTTATCTTGCTTAATGAACAGATCCTGGCAAGACTCTTACAGTTCATTTTATAATCTGCTACATCTCCGAAATTTCTAAGCTGTTCATAGACAGGAAAATCTTGAAAGGAAAGTAGCATATTTTAGTCAACTTTCTTAACAAGATGATGTTCATACAGAGTTCTCCTACGGAAGTTCACCAGCGACCTGCAGGCACATGGGGAGAGTGGAAGGAGGAGTAAGGTAAGGCCCCTGTCACTGTTCAAAGTCGGATGGTGCAAATGACTTTCAACCTCATTCCTGCTGCCTTAAACCTGTAGCCCACACAAATTTAGAATACGAAAGACTACTTTAGCTGGGAGAAGGTTCATTACCATGCAGTAGGCAACCTGGCCAAGTACCTACATGTAACACAGATGACCTTGCTCAAGACTAACTCCTAACCATGGTCTGGAGAAGGTCAGGAGGCCATGTGTGATGGGCTTAAACGGTACTACCGGGGTATAGGAGACTAGGACAAGTCTTAAAGTTTGTTTTGATTTGAGCATGAAGTTGTTTTAGTATGTATGATGTTTGGTTTGGAGCTCTGAAATACCATGTTGTCTGTTATGACCTGGCACTTTTGGTTCTTCAATCCTTGCAACAAGAGTGGTTAGGAAAGCAGGTCTTAGAAGGCAAAATATTCAAAGTTGTTGTGTTCCCCATCAACAGGGTAAGGCAGTCAGTGCCATGTGTCTGGAGGGTTTCTGCACTATTGTGAACATCATCTGCAGCAGGTATCCTGACCAGGTGGCAGCCTTCCTTACACAGATAGGTCTGTATGTGTATAGTACACCTGTCTCTTACAGACATCACTCTACGTATGAACTCACATAAAACATGGTACATTAGCAATTTCTACCAGTTTCAATATGAAGCACTGATGCACCCACCCATATATAGTAGTTGGCTGTAATTCTTGAATTGTGCTATTCTGGGAAAGGAAAATTTCCACATAGAAGACAGCTCATTCATTGTTTCATACTACATTAAAATTTTTTTGCAGATTTATTGGCAGTGAAATATAAGGACTCCAACATAAATTACTCTTGATATACCAAAAATATCTCTCAGAATGAGACCTGCTGCCAAACCCAGTAGCTATTTGTTGCACCATGCCTATGTTAGGAGGCTGAAGGTTCATTCACAAGTGTTTTGTGTTACAGAACCAGGAGGTGATGATGCTGATGAGGAGGAGGAGGCAGGCACCAATATGGATGACCAGGAGAGAGTCAACTTCCACATCAAGAGGTTCCAGGTAGGGATGGAGTTTTCTGTTGTATCCACTTGCAAATAATATTTTACCTGGCTTCTGACCAATCCCATACTGTTAGAGCTGTTTAAAAAAACCAAGCACTGCAAGCAGGGAGTAGATATATATTATAGTGCGATGGAAATGTGGAGATATGGATGTGGGATTATAAACCTCAGCAGCAGCTGATAGGTACTGTAGAAACTAATATATTATTTAAGCACAGTAGCTGTTACATTGTACATGTACACAAGGCAGGCCAGATCATGATTCTGTCTGTCTTTCCCAGCGCATGGTGGTGAATATGGTGACATCGTCAGACGATGACGTCAGCCCACGTGATGCGGTGCAGCTGGTGAATGTCATCTCCCTGCTGTCCTGCCATCTCTCACCTGGCAGCGACCACCTGGTACAGCTGCATGCTTGGGTCAACCGCCTGTGTACTGAGCAGAATGTTGGTAGGTTTAAAACAAAGAGTTTTTGTTCCAATACATGGAATTCGTAAAATGACATCTTCTATACTTTTTTTATTATTTACGTGTATAAATTAATGAGTAATTTTTTTCGGCAAAGTTAGTGCAAGACCATAAGACCCTCTTCTTCCGTAATGTGTGGGTTCTATTAAAAGGAAACTATTTTTGATTTCTGGCTGTATTTACGTGTATGTATTAGACATTTGTCCATACTTAGTACAGAAATAACTAGTTCTTTATCATACAAGTAGCTTTTTGAGAAATTGAACTAATGTGTGTTGTTGAGAGATAATCCTGTTTGATCCTCCCCAGATGACAGCGCCATGACCAAGGCCCTGCTGTCCCTGCTGTTCAGCCTGACAGCACAGACCTCCACCAGCCTGACAGTTCTGCGGGACCTGGCACAGGACGTGCACAGTCAGATGGGGGACATCGACCAGGTAAGGAACCCGCAACACAACTAGATAAGGGTCTCATCAATATCCTGGTTTAGAGCTGTACAACTACAAGATCTCAGGGAGGGCCTTGATCAGCCCTTGACACTGAGCGGCTGTGTAACACTGGATAGCCAATTGCACAAATAGCATCAGATCGTAAGTGCTATAATTGCCCTTTAGCATGACACAATGCTAAGCAAGCATCTGTGGGTGGTTACGATGCATCAAACAACTTTAGACACTTGGATATCTATTTACCACCGGCATTAAGGTAAAGAGGCCCTGCAACTTGTAGAGATAACAATTCATGTTTAGAATACAAAGTAACATCTGCCATTACGGTCTGGATGTATGACGTGTGCACTTTAGAATTGTAACATAATGTTAACTACTGTCACAGATGAACTTACATTTAAGTATCTTCTACATTTGTACACCTGTTCAATTATTGCCTTAACTACTCCCTCCCCAGGATGTGGATGTTGAGGACCAGACCCAGTTTGCGGTGGTGAACCCTCGCACGGCGACCCCCGTCATGGCGCTGGTGGTGGGTCAGGTGGACAGGGTGCTGGAGGAGGTGGACTGGGTCATCGGGAAGATGAAGGCTGAACTGTCAGGGGGCAGTGCTGCAGCTGAGGGTACAATATGTTCTTATCTATAGTAGATGTAGTATTGATGATATATGTCATATGTTCTTTACTAATAGTAGATGTAGTATCAATGATATATGTGATATGTTCTTTACTAATAGTAGATAAAGTATTGATGATATATGTGATATGTTTTTAATAATAGTAGATGTAGTATTGATGATATATGTAGGACCAAATGACCTTAAGGTTGGTTGACTTTTGCATTCTGTCATCAGAGGAAGTATGACTAATAAAGGGGTGTCAAGACTAACCACCCGATGGGGTTCACTTTGCCCCCCAAAAGGTTCATTTTGCTGTAGGACATTTTAGTATTTAATAGTTACTTACATGTTTCATGATACTCATTGATTCCTTTCATATACTGAAGCACAAGACTTAACTAGAAACTGCTCTGAAGCATAATAAGATTCTAGTACCAATGTCTGTTCTCCACCTGACAGATGCCCCTTCCCAAGGCCCGACCCAGAGAGAGGGGCATGAGAAGTCTGTGTGTGTGAGGCTGGGCACGCTGGTGACAGTGTACCACGAGCTGGTGCAGGCTGCCATCCCCATGGGAGCCAGCGTGGAAGCTCTGCTCAAGTCTCTCGTCAAGCTGTACAATAACCTCACACTACTGGCCAAATATGTAAGTCACTGGAAAGTATGCTCTTGGTAGTAATGCTTTAACATGTATGTGTTACTATAGTATTGTGCAAAGAATTTACAATCTCTTTGTATAATTAATACCATTTGACCAAGGAGTTTCTCACAGAAAAAAAGATAAAAGCCTGTCCAATAGATGCTCATGTGATTCAAGAATCTCATTTTTCCATGATTTACCAGTCTGATAATGCTATTGACAGTGAAAATTGAAAAGACAATTGATCTCAAA
Organism: Branchiostoma floridae; assembly: GCF_000003815.2. NCBI lineage: Eukaryota > Metazoa > Chordata > Leptocardii > Amphioxiformes > Branchiostomatidae > Branchiostoma > Branchiostoma floridae. The sequence goes on from NC_049982.1 coordinate 21,063,370, forward strand.
CCAGTTATCTCAAATAGATTTAAGGAACATGTTTTATTAGCTTCTCTGACACTGCTTATGACAGAGGTGACAGATGCCCTGTACAGTATAAAGAATTATAAAGAAACAGCCATGTCTAGTGTGGTTCAATATCATGATTCTTTAAAAACTTGCCCTTTTGTGTCCCATGTAGTACCTGGCCATGTACACCCAGAAAGTGGGCCACCTGTCCCCCAGGTTTGAGAAGCTGGTGAAGTTGTCGGGAACACACCTGTCCCAGCAAGCCTATGCTCTCATCACATACATACAGGTAAGTGCCTCTCAGATACTGACTGTCAAAGCTTGCTTATTCTTTATAAGGCCACAGCAAGTACATTTTATGTAGTGCCAATACCAATAGTATGTCTAATGGCCAGTACCTCACTTCATGTTCTCTGACATTACAGGCTGCCCAGAATGAAAAGCTGGCCCAGCGTGACCAACATAAGGGGAAAGGAGGGAAGAAGAAGGACAAGACATCATCAGATGCTGTAGGACAAGCCAGGAAGGTACATGTGCTAACCAGACCACATGTCCTCCAGAAACTTATTAGCATTTCCAGACCAATGACTGTGCTGCAAAGAAGCAGCAAATAAAACATTTGTACTGAAAGCCCATTTTTATCCTTACAGGTGACTGTTAAAAGATAAAGCTGATATGTACTAGTACTATACTGTCTGTCCTGCTTCTAAGCTTTTTGAAACCTTGTTAACTACCAGTACCAACTATCAGTAACCAGTCAGCACTGTAGACAATAATTCTCTTTGCCAGAGGTAAGGCAGAGTTACATGTATCCCTGTGATACACATTAAAACATTAATTTTAAAATATCACTTCATGCTCTCTCAGGCCCAGGTGCTGCGTGAAACCAAATCCATCCCTGTCCTCGTCTTTGCCATCGAGCAGTACGAGCGCTACCTCATCCAGCTCACCAAGAAGTCAAAGGTCAACCTGATGGAGCACATGAAGATGAGCACATCCAGGGATTTCCGCATCAATACAGCGGCTGTGCAGATGGCGCTACAAGGGGAGGAGGAATCTAGCTCAGAGGAGGTCAGAACATACAATTTTGACTGGCATTGGAAACTTGATATTAAGGTTATGCTTAAAGGAAATGGCAAACAAACAAATGTATGGCACGTTTGTAATGTAGTTTATTTGTGTCAGGCAAAACTCACTTTGAAAAACAACCTCAATATTAAAATTAATAATGATTGTTAGTGATGAAAACTACTTAGATGGTGCAAATTTGTGTAAGTACTAGTATACATGCATCAGTAATTTTAAATCAGTCTTGCTGCCTTCATTGTATCATTGTATCCTCTGCATTTGCTGAGCTATCAAGTTCCTCATCATTTTATTGTTCACCTCAGGAGAAGGAGGGGTCGGATCATAACAGTGATGGTGAAGCTGAAGAACAGGAGAACCAGGGCCCTCCGGCAAAGAAGGCGAAAACTGCAGCAGGGAAACTGTCCAAAGGGAAGGGGGGCAGGGCAAAGAAAGGACTGGCAGAAAGCAATGAGTGATATAAACAACAGAAACAATTACTGTATGTCAAAGGAACTCGGCAATGTGTCATATATATATATACTAAAGTGTGCCTTGATATTAAGTACTCCAAGACCAGTTTTACAGTTGGCCGGTATGGCGAACCAGCTTATTTCAGCTCTGTTTTATTTGTTATGTCACTTTGTTCAGAATCTGATATATGATGTATCCAAACTTTACTTCTATAACACACTCTAATGTAAAAAACAGGATATGGTATTACAGTCTTTTATGCGGATATTTCTTATCATTAACTTTGGCACACATGATGAACTGGTGTTTTTATTACATTTTTGTATTTGATATCTGACATGACATCATTAATAAAAAGTATACGTCACTATGTTTTGTCAATATCACTTTACTGGTACTCCTATATGATGAGTAATAGTTTTAAAAACTCTTGTTTTGATAACATATTTTTAGGTCCCTTCCATAAGGATCAGATAACTTTCCCCTTTACCAGTCATGACATACCATTTATTATTTTGATTGACACGTTTGTTCTATCTTGAACTCACTTGTCCACTTTCTCAATTTTATTTACCACACATGCTTTGATGTACCAAAACCAGCCAACCTTACATGTAGCTAGTCCAACTTTTCCTACTGCCTTTATATGAACAAATGACTGAATACACAGAATATGGTATTCTGAACAATAGATTCTTCTTTTTTTTTTCTTTCACATTTTCTGTTGACATTGGAATTGATGCTAGTGACATTAATATATGTTTTCAGACATTTCTTTATGCAATAGACATATATTTGCTTAATCTATTTTGCAGTATAGTCCATCCTCCTACGCACGGTCCCAACGGC